>NC_041388.1:432566815-432618218 GCF_002162155.2 Triticum dicoccoides
CACCCATCCGATTCCCCATTCGTACTCCGGGGCGCAAAAACTACCTCTCCACCAACGGCAAAACCCCGGCGTCCTCCGTCCGCTACCCCATTCCACCCATCAACCGCCGCCCTCCTCCATCACGCTGGAGCCGATACCCCGACGTCGTCGTCTACCGCAACCTCAACCGCAACTCCCTCCACGGCTAGTAGTTGAAGCCGAGGCCGAGCCGTCCATACCCGAGCCAGTGCAACCACGCCGTCTTGCGCCTCACCGCTACCGCTCCAACTTCGCTACCGCTCCAACTTTGCCACCCTCCACCGCACCGGAGCTATTCCTGCTACGTCATCCTTCGCCGCCTCAGATCTGCTTCCCCTCCACTGACATACGGCCACGGCAACACAGTCAACAATTTGGCCATGGGTTTGTCCAAGCCTGCACCCTCCTCCAGAACATCGGTTTCCCTGGCAAAAAGAAGAAGATCGGCGCGACATGTGGAGGCGACCACACCGGCAACCGAAAATGGTACTCCTCTTCCCTTATTCGTGCAAATCTTACGTGTCTGCTTGCACGGTATTCATCCCACAGAATACACTAGTTGACCGCTTCTTCTTGATACTAGATGTTCCTAGTAACTCGCGATGCACAAGGTTTGTCCTCATACACTATTTCACCTTAGCTAGAGGTCCTTCGCCCCCCTGAATTTCAATTCCTGGTCAGTTGATTCCCAATTAACGGAAGCATTCCCTGGTGTAACAGGCGCTAGTCCGCCTATTACACCGGGGAAGCAGCGCCTCGGTGTTTATCTTAGGGGCGTGTGGGGCCTAGAGCTACTAGCGCCCGATCTGGAGGTCGGACGGGATTAAAGGGGTGTCCTGGGGCGCTGCCAAGCACAGTGGTGGTGTGAGCTCGAGGGGAGGGTGGGGCGGCGGAGGCAGGGGTTTGGGCCGGTGGTCGCTGGCGGTTCGAGAAAGATCGTCAACAGTGACTGGCGGGAGGTAGACAAAGGCCATCTGCATGTTCCTTATAGATCGGACAGTTCATTAAAAAAATCGACTGACCTATTTATTTACAGTCGACTGTTATCTTGATATGACCACATGTGGTTGTGTGCTGTAGGAGTACCTGCATTTCCTGTGCTCATATATTACAAAATCATATAGAGTAGAATCTAATTTTGTTTGCCATGCAATGTTGTAGAGCTATCATATGTCTCATGTCATTTATTTTTCAGCCACCTGCTATCTGCTACTTTTACAGTGCACTAGTTCTGCACACACTTCATCCATACTCTCACTATTGTGTTTTTATGCAAGGGTATTTCAGACTCTACTGCTATGAGAGAAGAAAAAAAAAGAAAAGAGAGAAATCACTCCAGCGTCGTACGCGGATAGGCCAGACATGTTTCAGCCTTATAATAGGTGTAGTGTCAGCAGATGGAGACGGTAAATGTAGCTCTGGAGTTGATGACCTCGCTCGCAATGAACCACCATCCCACATGCTTGCTTTAACTTCGCAGTGTCATATGTGGTTGCATGTTCCATATGGTGTCTAGCTTGTATTCGAAAGGCCGAAGTCGGTCTTTATTAAGATAAGGAAAGATATTTTTTACATGAACTACCATCCCGTGAGCACCACAAGACAAATAGCTAGTCAGGGCACTGGCCGAGCCAGTGACAAGCCCAGCAAAGAGAGGCATCACCTGGAAGCCAACTAAAAAGCCGCGATGGTGGTGAAGCACCCCGCCTCCCACCAGGCTCTTCGGTCCAAGATGATCATGCTCACCACTCTAGCCAAATGTCTAGCTTGTATTGCTTCCAATTTGGTTAAATTGCATCTGCTTAGCTTACACATTATACCTTTGAATATGACATGCCTTTCTGTTTTTGGTACATACTAGTACATCTGTGTATTAACCATGTTCTTACATCAAACTAATGTTCTTGTGTATCCCTCATCAATCACTTATGATGAGGCAGTCAGGCAAGCGGATTACTCCTCATTTAAAGAATGCAGCGTCAGCCTCCCGACATGATTCTCAAGAAATAGCAAGGCTAGATGAAGATAGTGAACGTAGCTCTGTAGTTGATTACCGCATTTCCCCTACACTAGCATCGCAGGTGCTTGCTCTAACTTGGCAACATGATATGTGGTTGCATGTTGCATATGGTGTCTAGATTGTAATTCTTCCAATCTGGTTAAACTGCATGTGCCATTCTTCTTAGCTTATACATTATACCTGTTAATGTGACATGCCTTCCTGTATTTAGTACATAGTACATCTATCTATTAAGCATGTCCTCACATAAAACTATTATTTTTTTGTATCCCGCATAAATCAATATGACGAGACACCTTTAGTATATGCAGTGTGATATTAGTTGCATCTTTGATACGATTTATAGCATGCGCCGCTTCTAATTTGTTGAAATGCCATTTATGATGGGATACTTTTAACTTGGCAGAGTCATATTGGTTGCATCTTTCACGTGGTGTCTAGCTTGCATTGCTTCTTATTTGGTGAAATGGTTTCTGCTTAGTTTACACAAATAGTTGTGAATATGCCATGCCATCCTATTTTTCGTATTATTCTATCCTGGAATCATGTGTTTGCCTTACATCAAAGTAGTGATTGTCAGTATCATGCATGAATGAGTTCTGAAGAGTGAATTTTATTGCTTTTTCCTGTCGGTTTTACTTGACACTTCAAAATCAATAAAGCGGAAGGAAGTTAGCAAGGCAGCGGATGAAGGTGCTCCTTCCAAATGGAGGGCCTCTACAGATTCTACTCCTCCATCCCCCCAAGATGATTTCCAAGACAACACATGCATAGACACTCAACGTAGCTGTGTTGGTGATGAGCACATCTCCCCTAGTGCACCATCATAGGTGCTCCCTCTAACTTGGCACTGTTATATGTGGTTGCATGTTCTGTATGATGTCTAGCTTGTATTGCTTCTGATTTTGTTGAATTTCATCTGCTTACTTTACACATTATACTTGTGACTGAGACACGTGTTCCTGTTTCTAGAACATACAATATCTGTCTATCACACCATGTTCTTACATCAAAGTACATTTGTTCTGAAGAACTAAATTGTTATTCGTTTTTCTTGTCGGCTTGACTTAACATGGCACATAGAAAGAGGAAGCAAGACAGAACAACGGGGAAAGGGAAGCTAAACAATCCTGCAGATTCTGCTGGTACTGATGGTGCAATAGAAGGTCAAAGTCCAGCGGAAAATTGTACCGACAGGGTATCCCGTGCTACACGAGCTGCAGAACAAGCCAAACAGAAACAAATAGCTGCCACCAAACAAGCAGAGACAACCCTAGTTGTTGCAACACCTTCCACAGTACCACCAGCTGCATGATTTACTTGTTGGTCAAGTCAGCTAGCAGCACGTTCCCAAGCTCCCTTGCCACCTGACACTACTTCCGAAGCACTCTTGACACAAGATGAGTTGGCAAGATCAGATGAACTTTGTGAGCTTCAACAGCAAGAAGGTAGTTGCTGGATTCAAGTTACAGCTGCATGCTTCTTTATATGTAGTCTCACAGTTTGATGTACACTAACACTTCCTATGTTTATTGTTGGACTAGCACCTAGGCGCAAAAGGAAACAAACATCAGGGATAATGATCGATAGGTTAACTAAATCTAGAGGAGGAAGAATGGAGATCCATTTTGAGGCAGGTTTAAAAAGGCCACGTGATGCTACAGAGTCAGCCAAGTTAGTATCAGAGGCAGCGGTTGCTGTTAGTGTCATGTACGTATCCTCCCAACATGGATTCAGTACAGGAATGACAAAGACGAAACCCAGTTCAACACCTTCCTCGACCATTTATCTGTAAGTATGGTTATGTATGGAAACTAGTAATATCATCTTGCTCTGTCCAATACTTTCTAGGTTGTTGATAATGAGACTCCCGTAATTTTCAACAGATGAGGTTCATGTTGGATAGCCAAGATGATGCAACCAGACAAGCTTGCACCCATGTTTTCAAGTCTGCTCTGTGACAGTATCGGTATAACTTGAGGAAAACTCACTTTGAAGGCAAGTCCAACAGTGAACTTGCCCAAACATCTCCAGTGGAAAATATATCTGATGAAGACTGGAGAGGCCTCGTTAAACACTGGTCCGATCCAAAGTATCAGGTACATTATATATATATATATATATATATATATATATATATATATATATATATATCTGTGTGTGTGTGTGATCAGATCACATGTTGAAGTCCTATTTACGCATGTGCCACACAAATCTATCTTCTTGTAGGTGAACTGTTCAAAGAACAAGGCCAACCATACGAAAGTGAAATTCCAACAGATGTCAGGATCCTGTAGCTATATTGCACACTGCCAGGCTCTTGTAATTAGCTATTGTTTCACTCTTTTCGTTGTACCATATTATCAGATCTATATTGACTTGTTCCAAATGTAGAGGAAAGCCCGCAAGGACCAAAAAGTACCTGAACCAAATGTTGTGGAAATCTTCAAGGACTGTCACACCAGTAAGAAGAAGGGCATGACTACACCAGTCAAGGCCGCTGTTGTAAGTCCTTAATCCTCATGCCTTTTAACTACTACTTACTCTGACTTGTGCCTTGAACTACATGGTTTGCAGCCAATGTCTATTACTCTTTTAAATTTTATACACAATTGTCTTAGCGTATCATTGCACCTTACAAGGTTTAAAAGAGAGGAGTGATGTTCCTTTGATCTTGACCTGTAATCTAGTTCCGTGCTGGACTTGCCCACACAACGTTACAATTGCCTGTTTGTCTGTTCTCAGTTGTTTTGTGATATGAATGATGTCATACTGTGCTTACCGTATTATAAACTTTGTCTCTTTATCTTTAGCCCTCAATACAATGTGAGGAAATAGACAATACATTAGCGATGGTACATGGTCTTATGTTTGGAACCTGGTTTTATTATGTACTTTGCAATAAAATACAACTATTATTTTACATGGGTTCACCAGAATAAGTTATGTATATAGACCAAAGCTATTTTGTTTGGTTTTGATGCCTCCTTAATATCTTCTGTTCTGGTACTACTAATGTAAAACCACAACTTTTCAGCAAGCTATGGAAAAAATGGTGGAACCACCACCTTCTGAAGGTGGCGAGGCAACTATAACCGCAATGCCAGCCCTTGCTGTAGTGGGTCAGTACATGTCCACTAACAGTGCCAAAAGCACGTTCCTGCGTAATACTGGGTTGGTTGTTAAGGCAATCTCGTCCAAACTGCCTCATGATCAAGATATGCAAGCTCAAAACAATGTTGTATCTGCGCTCGAGACACAAGTCCATGCCCTAACAGAGACCCTTTGTGAAACAAGGAGAGACATTGTTCGATGTTGTCAAGATATGCATGGTTTTGAAACCAGACTATCAGACATTTGCTATGTTGTTCAGGAGCCTAGGAGAACTGAAGGCGAAGGTTATGGTGCTCCATCGGACAATACAGCATGAAAACATAACAGTCGGGTCAAATGAACTGAGCTTCTGAACTTCTGGTGGTGCATTTATCTACTAGACTATTAACTTTTATGCCAACCTTCCTTTTGTTTTATAGTTGTAATTTGTTTTGGTGCGATACAAAATTTGTTCTTAACGTGCAGCCACTGGATGAAGAAAATAGCAAGCCATTTTTGTATAGTGTAGGGTGTTCCCTATATTTTCACTAGTGACGAACTTTGATGCCCACCGATTGTAGTTAACATGGGCCTCCTATGGGACGTAGAAACAATGGGCCTTCTAAGGGCCGTAGAAACAATGGGCCTTATACGGGCTGTAGACAAAATGGGCCTTCTATGGGTCGTATCATCAATGGGCCTTCTACGGGCCGTATGATCGGTTGGCCAAACATGGGCCAATAACAGACCACATTATGGCCGTAAATGGGATAGAGTTGAAACCGTTCATGGGCCGACCATAACGGGCCGTCGTTAATCAGCCGTATTTTGATGACGCTATGAAAACGGCCCAACGTATTAACGGGCCGACTATAACCATGGGCTGAATTTGGCCCACAAGCAGAAAATGACAGTAACGGGCCGTAAGTAAACGAATGTGGAAATGAGCCCAAGAATAAATGGGCCCCAGAAGGCCGAAAGATAACATGGGCTGGAAACGGCCCAACGGAATAATGGGTCGTTAATGGCCATAAAGTGATACAATGTTCATTATGGGCCAGTTTCACCATGTGCCGTTAATGGGTATAAAGTGATACACTGTTCATTACGGGCCAATTTTACCACGGGCCGTTAATGGGCCGATAGTAATAAGGGCCTCATATGGGCCGAAAGACGTCATGGGCCATGCATGGGCCAGAAGTTAAAACAGGCTGGAATTATATTGGACGGCCCAGATGATGCTACTGGGCCTAATTCGGATAGGTCGTAAACGGGCCCTGGGTTAGCAGGCTGTAAATGGGCTATATGCGAACAGGCCGTTAACAGGCTTGCCATGGGCCGGCCCGCCACCTTTTGACCAAGTCAAACGGACCGGCCTTTTCACAGGAATGAGCCTCTGTTGGGTCATGCCACGTGTCGATGTATCATAGGCGCTTTGGGTCCAATGAGTGGATGACATCTGTCCCAACGGTGAGCCGACACGTGTTTCCTCCAGCCAATGATGATTTTACACGTGGAAATCCCCATTGGTCGGGGCTGTTAACGGGTTATCGGATCCAAAACCGGACCCGATAGCTTAACGGTGTTCCGTTACGGTGGATGCCACGTGTCGGTCACCCTTGACTAAAGCACTTCTGTGACGCGCGATTTATCGTCATGGAAGTGGACACTTCCGTGATGATAATTTTGCTAATGTCATGGAACACTTCTACGACAGCACATGTATGACTATCTTGATTCTGTCATAAATTTGTCATGGATGTACATGCATGACAGAAAACGTGACCTACTGTGACAAACACGTATCATCACGGAAGTGTATTTTTTTGTAGTGTGGAGTGCTCCTGCTGCCATCATCAGAAGTGCTCGAGGGATCTAAACCCTCACTCAACTGCACATGTTCCTCAAACCTGTTCTGACTGTCACTCTGATTAGACATCTCTGCAAACTCACTGACAGCAGACCCTGTGAATAGATGTAGATGAGATAGAGTGGATGAGCATCACAAAGTGCAGAGTTTTTGCAAAACAGATGACTTAAAAACTTAGTTTTAGTTCTCCATAGAAAGCATTTCGGAGCTACCGATTTGTAAACTCGGTGATACCGAAGCACCTTTTGGAACCTAAACTAGTGAACTCGGTCAGACCGAGTCACAGTTCAATGGCATCGAGATTGCTAGGGTTTCACAGAGAATCGAACTCGGTCACACCGATTTGCATTTTTTGATCAGACCAAAAATTGCAAGTGCTATGGCCTAAGCCAACTCGGTGAGACCGATTTCTACAACTCGGTCGGTCCGAGATGAGTTCGGCGGAGACCTAACCCTAAATTTTCAAATCAAATCTAACCTAAAGGATGTTTTCAGTGGATAGAGTGTTTGCATTCGTGGTAAGGATCATGGCAAAACAATGTGCTATGAATCAGAGGTAAAAGAATAGCACAAGGGTCGAACCCATACCCTAGTTCAGTGGGAGTTCGCTACAGCGACAACGGTGGAGCAGATTTCCATTGACGGTGATGGAAACCAGCGGCGAGAGGTCGCTGGCGGCAAGGAGATGATTCAGAGACCCGAGGAGGCAGAGTAGGACACACACGCGGGCTGAGGAGTTTGAAGAAATTTCCAAAATCTCACCCGTGGGTATATATATCCCGACCCTGTCGGTGTTACCGAGTGGAACAACTTGGTGGCACCGAGATGTCGTATCACAAGCAGTTACTGCAACTCGATGTGACCGGAAAGTTCAAATCGGTTGCACCGAGATTGAAAACCTAGATCAACTTAGTGATCTCAGTGTGACCGAAATGGATGACTCGGTCATACCTAAATGCACAAAGAGGTTTTGGAAGTTTAAGTCTATGACGAATTGGGGACTCCGAGTGCTCCTCACACAGAGTGGTTTGAATCTGACTTGATCAAACTTTGCGATGTAGCATGAATAGAGTTTGAGATGAGAAAGGCATAGATAGCTAGAGTTAGTCCTTAGGCATTCTTGTCCATCCATTTGGCAAAATAGAAAAGGCCAAACAATCAAGGCAACAAATGGATGTCCTCGAATGAGTAAAATATGCAACCAACATGCTCACACAATAAGATGGCAAATGAAATATGTGGCAAAGCATGCACAATCACTCTAGCATCTATCAAGAAATTTGGCGATGACTAGGTCATCTATATATGATTATATTGACTGAGGAGTCAAATGAGAACATTTGATCGTAGGTCATACTCATCGTTTAAGCACAAGTGGGGTTACCACTTTTACATAATGCATTGTTGTGTTCACATCATTAGAGTTGCTTTAGCTCAATTGTTTAGAGTAAAGCTCCCCCTAGATGTGATATCCCCCCTAGGAGGGATGAACTAACCTTGGGTTTTGTTGATGATGACTTCATGTAGGTGTTGAAGATGTAGGTGCTCAAAGTTGATGTAAATCATTCAGAGCAATCCTTTGGAGTGAGTTGCACTTTCAATACCTACACGGGTTAGTCCCACAAGGAACAAACAAGGATATCCATAGATATAGAGTGACATTCACATGAGATGATGTCCATGAATGCATTAGGTTACCTTGTCCCTTGTCTTAGCAACAAGAGGGTTTGTGACTCCTTGAACTAGTGCAAGATATGGAAGTTTTTTGCACTTGTCCTTGCCAAAATGATATGAGTGAAGTATGTTGGTGGAGTCACCCTCAAGAACTCTCTAGTTATTATTCTTCGGGATCCACACCATTTTGATGGGAATCCCTGGAGTTGTAGTCGTACTTGATGAAGTAGAACTTGATGTAGTCTTGGGAACCCACTTGACCAATGCCTTAGGGGCTTCTTCAAATGCATCAATCTCCTCTTGAAGCTTGTCCTTGCCCTTTAGCTTGTGGTCTTGTGGTGGAAGATCATCTTGAGATTGTGTTCCTTGGAAAGAAGTAGGACCATACTTCTCTTGTTGGGGAACAAACTTCGTCTCGGGGTATTGATCTTCTTCCCACTCAACTCCATTGGCATTAAACTTTCGTTCAAAACCAACACCTTGATTCTTCCGGTGTCTTCCTTGCTTGCGTACAATTTCCTCAAATTGCTTACTTCTGGCAAGACTCTTGTAAACACATTTCTCTATAATTCCCTTCAATAAGCTATTTTCTTGCTCGAGTGTAACTTGGCTAAGAGAATCATTAGTAGAATCAAGAGAACTACTAGAAGCAATAACATCGGTTTTAGCATGATTATTGTTACTACTAGAAGAAGAATCTTTCTTGTTCTTGTTGCTAGATTTAACTTGTGGCATCTAAGTAGACAAGAGTAAATGCTTGGGAATGTAAGAAAAACTTTTCTTGTGAAGATCATCATTGATTGCCTTTAAGAACTCATGTTATTGCTCAAGGTTGAGCTTTTCAAAGCGTAGCTTCTCATGAGTCTTTAAAACTTCTCGATGATCTTCCAAGGTGGTATCATGAGCTAACTTAAGAGTGTTTAGTTCTTTAGTTAGATGCTCAATCTCCTTCTTATCATTGTCATTCGTTTTATCTTGATTAGCATAGTTAATTGCAAGTTCATCATAGTTTTCATAACTAGAGTTGTCAACAAGTAAATCATCATCACCTAGCAAATCATCTTCATCAGTATTGAAATCAACATACTCGGGGTGTCATACCTTTGGGCCTTTAGCCATGAAGCATCTTCCAATTCCTTCATTTGGTGAGTCAAATATGTCGTAGGAGTCGGTTGACACAAGTGCTAGACCGGCAACACCTTCATCTTGATTGTATTCGGAGTCAGAGTGGTAACTTCTTTCAGAGTGATTGTCGGAGTCGGAGCCATATACCCATTCACCAACATGAGCTCGATGTCTTCGTTTTGTGTAGCTCTTTGATGACTTGTCCTTCCTTTCTGAATCCTTGCTTCTCTGAGAGGGTCTTCGCTCATAACGATCGTCTCTACTCCTTCTCTCTCTACGTGGTGATTCTTCTCTTCTACTTCTTCTTTTGGGAGAATCTTCTCTTCTTTTGTAGGGAGCCGTACACTCATTGGAGTAGTGTCTAGGTCTTCCACAATTGTAGCAATTATGTTCACGACTTTAAGATCTTTTGTCATTGTAGGACCTTGACTTGGAACTTCTTTCCTTGCTTCTACTCTTGTAGAACTTGTTGAAGTTCTTCACCATTAGGCTCAATTCTTCATTGAAGGTTTGTTTCTCACTTGATGATGTGGGAGCATCACATGAGGCTTTGTAAGCACCACTTGACTTGTTGTGAAGCTCTTCATTATCCTTAAGTGACATCTCATGACCAACAATTCTTCCAATGACTTCCGTTGGCTTGAGATCTTTGTAATTGGGCATCATTTGGATCAATGTGCACACGGTATCATATTTTCCATCCAAGGCTCTTAGGATCTTCTTGATGATGAATCTGTCGGTCATCTCTTCACTTCCTAATCCAGCAATCTCATTTGTGATGAGAGCAAGCCTAGAGTACATTTCAGTGACACCTTCACCATCCTTCATTTTGAACTTGTCAAGTTGACTTTGAAGCACTTCCAATTTGGAGTCCTTGACGGAGTCGGTACCTTCGTGCATATCAATCAAAGTATCCCAAATTTCCTTTGCATTCTCAAGACGGCTGATTTTGTTGAATTCTTCGGGGCACAATCCTTTGAAGAGAATATCACAAGCTTGAGTATTGTATTGCAGCATCTTCAACTCTTTCGCGGTAGCTTCACGGTTCGGTTCTCTCCCATCAAAGAATTCACCTTGCAAGCCAATACACACAATAGCCCAAACGGCGGGGTTATGTCCAAGAATATGCATTTTCATCTTATGCTTCCAACTAGCAAAATTAGTACCATCAAAGTAAGGACCTCTACGGTGGTAATTTCCCTCGCTAGATGCCATACTCTCCTAGGTTGTGAAACCAAGGCTATGATCACCAAAAACTATGGAAATCAAAGCAAATGGAGACCAAAGCTCTGATACCATTTGTAGGATCGAAAGTATGTCTAGAGGGGGTTGATTAGACTACTTGACCAAATAAAAATCTAGCCTTTTCCCAATTTTAAGTCTTGGCAGATTTTAACAACTTAGCACAAGTCAAGTAATTAACCTACACATGCAATTCTAAGAGTATAGCAGCAGAATGTAAAACAATTGCATATGAAGGTAAAAGGGAGGAGTTTGAGGAAGCAAATGCAATGTAGACACGGAGATTTTTGGCGTGGTTCTGATAGGTGGCGCTATCGTACATCCACGTTGATGGAGACTTCAACCCGCGAAGGGTAATGATTGCGCGAGTCCACGGAGGGCTCCACCCACGAAGGGTCCATGAAGAAGCGACCTTGTCTATCCCACCATGGCCATCGCCCATGAAGGACTTGCCTCACTAGGGTAGATCTTCACGAATTAGGCGATCTCCTTGGCCGTACAAACTCCTTGGTTCAACTCCACAATCTTGACGGAGGCTCCCAAGTGACACCTAACCAATCTAGGAGACACCACTCTCCAAAAGGTAATAGATGGTGTGTTGATGATGAACTCCTTGCTCTTGTGCTTCAAATGATAGTCTCCCCAACACTCAACTCTCCCTCATAGGATTGGATTTGGTGGAAAGATGATTTGAGTGGAAAGCAACTTGGGGAAGGCTAGAGATCAAGATTTATGTGGTTGGAATGGAATATCTTGACCTCAACACAAGTGTAGGTGGTTCTCTCTCAGAAAATGTATGTTGGAAGTGTAGGCATGTTCTGATGGCTCTCTCCACGAATGAAGAGTGGGTGGAGGGGTATATATATAGACTTCACACAAAATCTAACCGTTACACACAAATCACCAAACTCGGTGGGACCGAATAATAAAACTCGGTCAGACTGATTTAGTTCAAAATGTGAACGTTGGGATTTTTGGTGGGACCGACATGTAAACTCGGTGGGACCGATTCCATTAGGGTTAGGGCATAACTAATCTCGGTGAGACCGATTACACAAACTCGGTGAGATCGATTTTGGTAATAGGCAAACAGAGAGTTGGTCAGGCAAACTCGGTGGGACCGATTAGCTCATCTCGGTTAGACCAAAACGTTACGAAGGGGAAACAGAGAGTTTGCATTGCAATCTCGGTGGGACCGATCGCTCATCTCGGTTGGACCGAAACGTTACGAAGGGAAACAGAGAGGTTGCAATCCCATCTCGGTGAGACCGAGATCCCTATAGGTGAGACCAAAATGACTAGGGTTTGTGGAAGTGGCTATGTCAAGTGAACTCGATGGCGCCGGGTAGGAAATTTTGGTGGGGCCGAGTTTGACTTTTGGTTTGGGACATATGTGGATATGAGAAAGTAGTTGAGGGTTTTGGAGCATATCACTAAGCATTTTGAGCAAGTAACTCATTAAGCAACACCTCATCCCCTTTTAATAGTATTGGCTTTTCCTATGGACTCAATGTGATCTTGGATCACTAAAAGTAAAATGTTGAGTCTTGAGCTTCAGCCAACATGTGTTCTTAGTATTTTGAGGGGTCCACTTTCTAATCCATGCCATGCCAAACATTGAGCTTTTCTGAAATATTTATCTTGAAATAGCATTAGCTCAATGGGCTATATGTTGTTAGGAATTACCAAAACCACCCAGGGATAGTTGCACTTTCAGCGTGTCATCACATGGTCGTCTCGCCAAATATTGCTCTTGCAACTATTGCTATCGCATAGCGATAAAGTAAAGTAATTATTTGGCGCTTGCATCTTATGCAATAAAGAGACAACCATAAGGCTTCTGCCA
The DNA here is from genome assembly GCF_002162155.2 of Triticum dicoccoides. Lineage (NCBI taxonomy): Eukaryota > Viridiplantae > Streptophyta > Magnoliopsida > Poales > Poaceae > Triticum > Triticum dicoccoides. The sequence goes on from NC_041388.1 coordinate 432,579,704, forward strand.
GTTGTCGATAACTTCAACAAAACATGATCATATCATACAACAACTTATATCTCATCACGTCTTGGCCATATCACATCACAACAAGCCCTGCAAAAACAAGTTAGACGTCCTCTACTTTGTTGTTGCAAGTTTTACGTGGCTGCTACGGGCTGAGCAAGAACCGTTCTTACCTATGCATCAAAAATCACAACGCGGTATAGTGATTGCTTTTTGATCTTCAGAAAGAACCATGTTCATTGACTCTGATTCAACTAAAGTTGGAGAAACTAACACCCACCAGCCACCTGTGTGCGAAGCACATCGGTAGAACCAGTCTCACGTAAGCGTACGCGTAATGTCGGTCTGAGCCGCTTCATCCAACAATTCTGCTGAATTAAGAATCAACTAGTGACAACAAGCAATATGTATATACCCACGCCCATAACTCCTTTGTGTTCTACTCGTGCAAATAACATCTACGGATAGACCTGGCTCGGATGCCACTGTTGGGGAACACAGTAATTTCAAAAAAATTCTACGCACATGCAAGATCATGGTGATGCATAGCAACGAGAGGGGAGAGTATCATCTACGTACCCTCGTAGACCGTAAGCCGAAGCATTATGACAACGCGGTTGATGTAGTCATGCGTCTTCATGATTAACCGATCTAGTACCGAAGATACGGCACCTCCGCGATCTGCACACGTTCGGCTCGGTGACATCTCGCGAACTCACGATCCAGTAGAGCTTCGAGGGAGAGCTTCGTCAACACGATGATGTGATGATGGTGCTACCGGAACAGGGCTTCGCCTAAGCACGCTACGATATTATCGAGGTGGATTATGGTGGAGGGGGCACCGCACACGGCTAAAGATCAATGATCAACTTGTGTGTCTATGGGGTGCCCCCTCCCCCGTATATAAAGGAGTGGAGGATGGGTAGGGCCGGCCCTCCTATGGCGCACCCCATGGGGAGTCCTACTCCCACCGGGAGTAGGATTCCCCCCTTTCCATGTAGTAGGAGTAGGAGAAGGAAGGTGGAAAGAGGGAGAAGGAAAGGGGGGCGCCCCCCCCCCCTTCCTAGTCCAATTCGGACCAGAGGGGGAGGGGCACGCGGCCTGCCCTGGCAGCCCCTCCTCTCTTTCACTAAGGCCCATAAAGCCCATTAAACTCCCCGGGGGGTTTCGGTACTCCGGTATATGCTCGAACTTCACTCGGAACCCTTCCGATGTCCAAACACAGTCGTCCAATATATCGATCTTTATGTCTCGACCATTTCGAGACTCCTCGTCATGTCCATGATCAAATCCAGGACTTCGAACTACCTTCGGTACGTCAAACACATAAACTCGTAATACCGATCATCACCGAACGTTAAGCATGCGCACCCTATGGGTTCGAGAACTATGTAGACATGACCGAGACATGTCTCCGGTCAGTAAGCAATAGCGGAACCTGGATGCTCATATTGGTTCCTACATATTCTACGAAGATCTTTATCGGTCAAACCGCATAACGATATACGTTGTTCCCTTTGTCATCGGTATGTTACTTGCCCGAGATTCGATCGTCGATATCTCAATACCTAGTTCAATCTTGTTATCGGCAAGTCTCTTTACTCGTTCCGTAATGCATCATCCTATAACTAACTCATTAGTCACATTGCTTGCAAGGCTTATAATGATGTGCATTACCGAGAGGGCCCAGAGATACCTCTCCGATACTCGGAGTGACAAATCCTAATCTTGATCTATGCCAACTCAAAAAACTGCATCGGAGATACCTGTAGAGCATCTTTATAATCACCCAGTTACGTTGTGACGTTTGATAGCACACAAGGTGTTCCTACGGTATTCGGGAGTTGCATAATCTCATAGTCTGAGGAACATGTATAAGTCATGAAGAAAACAGTAGCAATGAAACTGTAACGATCATCATGCTAAGCTAACGGATGGGTCTTGACCATCACATCATTCTCTAATGATGTGATCCCGTTCATCAAATGACAACACATGTCCATGGCTAGGAAACTTAACCATCTTTGATTAATGAGCTAGTCAAGTAGAGGCATACTAGGGACACTCTATTTGTCTATGTATTCACACATGTACTAAGTTTCCGGTTAATACAATTCTAGCATGAATAATAAACATTTATCATGATATAAGGAAATATAAATAACAACTTTATTATTGCCTCTAGGGCATATTTCCTTCAGGCCCTCACCCTCTTAAAATGTGTTAGTTGTTACTATATTAAGTATGTAGATATGGACCATATGGTTGTCAAAACCGTGTTACGAAGATCCTCCTTTTGTCGAATAGTGTAGCCACTATATATATTTTATTCAAATGATGTTAGCCAAATTCTTAAATTTTCATGGAAAGTATTAGTATCGAACACAGTTCATTGAGTTTAAGCGTGTGTTCGATGTCCAGAAGGCATTTGCATATTAACTGTCCATATTGCAAATTCACACACGTGTTAACATAAGGAAACGTATGTGTAACTTACTAATCATCACACACGAGTACTCACAGACGCATCGTGTGTGATACTCCTAGCCACCGCAAGCAACTAGTTTGCAATTTTCAAAGTTTTTTGTACACACAGAATCGCACACGAATTAACTATAGTAACCGTCTGTGTTGTAATTTCTCATCGTAAACAGTTCATCCGAGTCGGCTGTTTGTCGCATATCACACACATATTGTTTGCACGACTCGTTTGTGTTATTTTGACTTATCGCAAACAGTTCATCTATGTGAACTGTATGCTGCATATCACACACATCTTATTAAGTTGAACCGTTTCTGTTGTGTTCCCTAATCGAAAACAGTTGTTCGAGTGAACCGTATGCCGTATATCACACACACCTTGATCTGGCTAACCGTTTCTATTGCACTCCCCAATAGCAAACAGTTCATCTACCTTGATATGGCTGCCCGTTTCTGTTGTTCTGTCTCATCGCAAACAGTTCGGATGGATCAACCATGTGCCCTGCATCGCACATGCAACTAAAATCAGAACCGTGTTTGATGTCTCTGCCATCGCAAACGTTTTGCATATTTTTTGATGGTTTTTACATCACCGTTTGCAATTAATGCATCACACACAGTTTCGTCAAATGGTCTCTGATCATAGTGTCGCGTTAGCAGCATCCTGCAGTAGTGCATGATCACTAACGACATTTGAGCTAGTCTTAGAGGCGAGACTTGGAATCTTATTTTATCATTAATCATTCTGCATGCATATGAGTTTTCCACTTACTTGCACATTCCAGGAGTTATAACATAGAATATAAACTCTTAATTATGAATGTGGAAATATAATAATACAATATTATTGTCTCTAGGGCATATTTCTAACACTCCATTGCTATAGGTATCTAGGATCATGGAGAACGAGCCATAAAGAGGCTAAGGGCAGGGAGGTCGTGATGTGTTATTCTGAACACCAGTGACAGAAAGGTTTAGTACAGTAACACGAATATTATCTTTGAGGATACAATAGGTGTAGTCATTAAACACCCAATGCTTTTGTCTTATTATTGCTATCTTAATAACACGGACAACCCCGCACGACAAATAGGGCCTTCGATTGGATAACTACCTCTTGATGCAGGACGCGTGCCGGTCAAGACATAATTTGGACACATCCCCCACTTTGATACATAGCAAGCATATCTCGGTGGATGACTTCCAAGGCACAAATTAAGATCATAATGGCCCCGATACGATATATGGTTGTAAGAATAAGTCCTCATACCCATGCCTATTTTCATTATAAGTGTTTTTAGTGTTAACTCGATTTCGATCTGGTTAAAAGCTGGAATTTAATTCTCTTGCAAAATCTTGTTAGAAACCCTTGACTTAAAGGGTACTGTCATCTCGTGGGTTTGATAACTTAGGGTCAACTCTGGGGGAAAAAGGTGATAATCCTTTTTGCTCCTTTACCGGATCACTAAAGGGACTAATAATCAATCTTGTCAATTAAGGCTCTTGATAATGTGAAGATTGTCCTCTGGCATCTCACACATAATTGTTTATCTTTAGGTGAACAACTTGTTAGGTGTCAGATTCCAACTCCGACGAATTGCTGCTTCTGTAGCAGAAAAAAAATCGATCATGGCATCATGTTTTGCCCTCATGTTTGTGTTATCTGGGATGAGATAAAATCTTCCTATCATGTTAATTTGTGATGTTCATATATTCGCTCGCCCATACAATGGCTATTTGATTTCATTCAAAGATCTTTCGACTGGGAGGCACTCTTGGGGTGATGTTATGGCATATATGGGAAGCGAGAAATGAGGCAACGGATGAGGCTATTTATCATCATCCGCGTGTTACTGTTATGAACGTTTGTGAAAAGCATTTATTCAAACCAACACCTATTTAAATACATGAGACACATGCTTCTAGCACCAGATGGTCTCCGCCACTCGGGTACGTTCATGATTTATTGTGATGCTTCTATTTTTGCTAACCTTAACAAGGATGGTTTGGGCGTGTGGCCCTTGGTCATGAAGGAAATTTCCTTGTGGCATGTTCAGAGCCCCTATATAAGCCCTTGCGCACCGTTGAGCAGTCATAGTGGCCCAGGATAAAACACACACATGTGATCTTCACCTTAGATTGTCTTTCTTTGATACAATTGATTAATTCTAATATTTGTGATCGATCTGATGTGGGATGTGTGGTGATGGATAGCAAACAAGAAAACATGACTTCTACTGCCAATTCTTGTAAAAATTCTACCTTGTTGTGTGTTTTTCATCCTGTTCCAGATTGTGTCCGGGAGACCTTGTATGACTTTATTACTTAATCAATAAAATGTCGACTTCTCAAAAAACAAGTCAATAGACTTTCAAAAAAAAGCAAGCGAGCGCTAAGAAATGGGCCTCCCCAGTAACAAGGAAAAAGCTTCGAGCGAAGGCGAGACGTATAGCTAGTCTTGCTATAGTCGAGATATAACTCTCACGCCAGGTTTTCTTTAGGGATCAAAAGTAACATGGAGAGGAATAAAAGCTGGATCATGGGGGTGAACCAAACATGACATCCCTCGTCCAAAGAATTCACAAATTTAGCTAAACTATCTGCATCTTTTTTGACCTCTCGACCTTTAAAATGGAATTTGCTATTGAAATTTGTGGCTCGGTGCTTTATTTCTCTGATGATGATGTGTCCATAAGCCATAACTGCTATTAGGCTGGTCATAATGTGAGTAACATACGTAGTAATATAGATGCCACATAAGTAAAAATGATGATGTGTCAAGTAGTTAATGAGGAGAGAGGCAAATAAAGTAACATAAGGCTGCTGCCAATGCATCGGTGCTTAGATGAGGTGCTAAGCACATTAAATAGCTTAACAAATATACTTCCCAATGCATACGTGCTTAGCTTATTGTAGCTAAGCTTGCTTCATTTAATGATTTAGCAACTAAAGCTCTACATGTATTGGTGGGCTTTCTTCATTTAACTGTTTTGCCTAGGTTCACACACTTAGCATTGTTTCTTCCTGGGTCACCACACTCATCTCTCTCGTCTTAAATAACTTGCCACATTAGATTTTTTGCCTACGTGGAAGGCTTAGCACATGTACACGTTGGAGCATTGGGAGGGGCCTAATATGTTTGTAACACCCACGATGCAGCTATATCTCCCACGTGTCGGAGCACGACTTAGAGGCATAACCGCATAGTAGGCATGTCGCAAGAGGGGTAATCTTTACACATCCCATGTACTGAATAAGAAAGAGGTACAAAGTTGTCTTACAATCGCCACTTCACATAATACATGAATAAAGCATTACATCATCCGGATACAATCAAGGTCCAACTACGGAACCAAAATAAAAGAAGACTACCCCTAATGCTACAGGTCCTCGATCGTCCCAACTGGGCTCCACTACTAATCAACTGAAAATGGAACAACATAACGAACACGATCTTCATCGAGCTCCTCCTTGAGCTCGGTTGCGTCACCTGCACGGTATCATCGGCACCTGCAAACTGGTTTTGGAAGTAATCTGTGAGTCATGGGGACTCGGCAATCTCACACCCTCGCGATCAAGACTATTTAAGCTCATGGGTAGGAAAAGGGGGTAGTGAGGTGGAGCTGCAGCAAGCACTAGCATATATGGTGGCTAACTTACGCAAATGAGAGCGAGAAGAGAAGCAAAGCACGGTCGTGAACTAGAAGTGATCAAGAAGTGATCCAGAAACTACTTACATTCAAGCATAACACAAGAACCATGTTCACTTCCCGGACCCCGCTGAGAAGAGACCATCACGGCTACACACACGGTTGATTCATTTTAAATTAAGTTAAGTGTCAGGTTTTCTACAATCGGATATTAACAAATTCCCATCTGCCCATAACCGCGGGCACGACTTTCGAAAGTTCATAACCCTGCAGGGGTGTCCCAACTTAGCCCATCACAAGCTCTCACGATCAACGAAGGATATTCCTTCTCCCAGGACGACCCGATCAGACTCGGAATCCCGGTTACAAGACATTTCGACAATGGTAAAACAAGACCAGCAAAGCCGCCCGATGTGCCCACAAATCCCGATAGGAGTCGCACGTATCTCATTCTCAGGGCACACCGGATGAGCGCTCCATACAGCTAAAACCAAACCTCGAGTTTCCCCGAGGGGGCGCTGCAAAGGACTCTAGTTTGGACCAACACTCAGAGGAGCACTGGCCCGGGGGGTTTAAATAGAGATGACCCTTGAGTCTGCAGAACCCAAGGGAAAAAGGCTAGGTTGCAAATGGTAAAACCAATGTTGGGCCTTGCTGGAGGAGTTCTATTCAAGGAGAACTGTCAAGGGGTTCCCATTATAACCCAACCGTGTAAGGAACGCAAAATCAAGGAACATAACACCGGTATGACGGAAACTAGGGCGGCAAGAGTGGAGCAAAACACCAGGCATAAGGCCGAGCCTTCCACCCTTTACCAAGTATATAAGATGCATTAATTAAATAAGAGATATTGTGATATACCAACAATAATCATGTTCCAACAAGGAACCAACTCCAATCTTCACCTGCAACTAGCAACGCTATAAGAGGGGCTGAGCAAAGCGGTAACATAGCCAAACAACGGTTTGCTAGGACAAGGTGGGTTAGTGGTTTGACATGGCAATATGGGAGGCATGATAAAGCATGTGGTAGGTATCGCGGCATAGGCATAGCAATAGAGCGAGCAACTAGCAAGCAAAGATAGAAGTGATTTCGGGGTATGGTCATCTCGCCTGAGGTCCCGCAAGGAAGAAGAACGAGTCCATGAAGAAGACAAACGGACGGAGTCGAACGAATCCTCACAAACGTGACGTTATCAGAACTAAATCGAAGAAGCAAACAACATGGTAAACAACATGGTAAACAACCATCACATAATCATGGCATGATGCACAACCAAGTATGATGCATGTCCGGTTTAATGAAGCATGGCATGGCAAAGTGCACAAACAACACTACAAATTAAGTGGAGCTCAATATGCAACGAGTTGCAAATTGACGAAGGGAAACAAGATCTTGAGAGAGCACGCTTACAACAAATGCTTGAACGGAGTTGTTGGAAAACCAGCAACGAAAATAATAAGCTTGATATGGTCTTATGGAATACATCTCAAATTATGAGGTGACAACCTGCCACTCACGGGAAAAAGAATTGGATAGATATGAACAAGGAGATGAGAAACTTATCTCAGCAGAAGGATAAATGAAGAACTTGGGTCATTTATGAGCACCATAAATAGCAACAATCCTTAGGGAAGGCTTTAGGTGAAACATGACACAAGATAACTCCAACGAAGAGGTTGATGGATTTAAAATACCTCATTCTTAACAACATGTGAATCATGAAACATGAACTCAAATTACCAAGAATGACATAATACCACCTCCAATGATACGGTAGAAAGAATTGCACTCCGGATTGCAAGATGAAGAATGCTTGAAGTATAGCTTGGCGGATCATAGCTTCGAGGGATATCTTGAAGAACAATTGAAGAATGAAAAGAATCCTTAACGAACCATCATGTAGAGCCTCCATGAAGAACTCCGGTAAACAAAAGGATGATCAAACGAAAGGAAAGAGAAGTTGCAAACACAAGGTGAAGCCTTGCGATGATTTAGATGGAGCTTCGTGGTGATATAGCCAAGAAAAAACTTGGAACTCAGGAAAGAAAGATGAACAAATGAAATCAAGAATCTTCATGAACCTCTGGAATAAGGAATTAATCACTTGGATGAAACAAGAATAAGAATTACATTATGCTTATCCTTCACCAATTTAAATTGATGACAAGCAACGGATTTGGCATACTACTTATTCTCGAAGACAAGATTAAGAGAGATATAGCTTAAACTTGAGAAGGTCTTCAACGAACCACCGGTAGGATTGAAACAACGAATGAATTGATATGATAATGAAGGAAGAGAAATCTTTGAACCAACCACCGTAAGAATTGAAAATGAAAGTAGCAGAGGCACAAAACACCGGGAAGAATTTGAAAACAAATGAAGATACTTTAGGGGATTAAGATACAAGTGAACAAAGAGATCCCGAGCTGATTGGAGAATACTTGAATGATGCACCGGTAAGATTTAGAGAATGAGAGCTGAAAGCTGAGAATGAATAAATCTGAGATGATGGGCTTCGGAGAATCAAACTGAAAAGACTCATGAATTTCTCCGGATGGGTAAAAAGAATTCTCACAATCGAAAAACAATTATGAGAGGATGGCATCAAGCTAGAACCATGAATCTTGAAGAGAATGGAGCAAGATTTAAGAGAAACTCTTCTTCGGTCTTCAAAATCCAAGAATGACGATGAGAAACACCACCATGAATTGTTAAGATACTCCGGGATGCAAATTAGAAAAGTTGAACCAACGGTGATAAGAATTTGACAGATCTTGGAGAAAGTCATTTGACTAGTGATAACTCATTCTTACGTCAAACTTTGAAATGAATTTGAGAATAACTCCGGGAAAATTAGAAGAGTCAGATAAGATCCTGGGGAAAGACCTGTGGGTTAGGGCCCACTCAAAAGAAACACCATAGAACGATTTAAAAGAGAGAATGCACCGGTTAAATTAAATGGCTAGAATGAGATAACAACCTCGAAATAGGTTGAACTGATCTTGAATGACAATACGAGCCTTCTAAGATATCTTTAGCACTCCGGAACAATAGAATAGCAAGAGTGGATGATTAAGAGGTGCACCGGCATGAGAACACATTTGAAACGAGGAAAAGGATGTGATCACCATCGAAAGATTTCATTGAAAACACCGGGGAAGATAAAAGAACAAAGAATGATAAGCTTGAAGCTTCCTTTATCATCTTCATTAGAATCACCCGATAAGAACATTGACGGAAAAGAATGGAGAGACTTCTCATCGATAACATGATAGTTGATTAAGAAACCTGAGTCCTTGAAGAAAAAGGGTGGGTGGGCGGGAAAACAAAGGCAACTTGGAGACGGGTGAAACAAACACTGTTACAAAGAACTGAAAATTGAACTAGCGAATGTAGAAATGATCAGATCCACCTGAAGAGAAGCACACCGGTTGAAAAGGATTGGCCTGACAATCTCGATTATCATGAAGAATTGGTATTCCCATAGAAATATGAGAACACCGCTTAGGAAATGTATGGAATCAACACTTGACTTCGAAGCAACTCGAATACCACAATCAATACAAAAACAAAGGATTGGCTCGCAAAATAAGCCGGAACAAACATATGATAGAGATTTTGTCCGAAGTTTTCGTGGTGGGGCCCACACGGGCTCGATCGTACAGCACCATCATGTACAAGGAACTGCACATGACATACGAAGCGTCCCCGAGTCAGCATAGCCAAGGACTCTTCAAGACACAACGAGACCACTGTAAAACCAACCGTGGATAGGCGGACCACTAGACGGCGAACCCCAATTTCATATCATACATCTGTCGGAAAGATATCCTAGGAGCTACTTGAATTCCCACTTATAAACTCCCGAAACTTTCCGGTTATGCAATCAGGTGTTGGGATACAGGGGAAGCATAATATCTCACCCAAAACTAGCAAATCCAACATCCAGCTGTATCCATCCTTTAACACATAACCAAGAAACCTTTGGAAATCATTTACCTCAATCTTCAAAAAACATCCGTTATACGAGTTATGGCAATACTCCCGAACTCCCGCCCCAGTACTAGGTGGCGTCGAGGTTATCTCACCAACAACTGCATAAAAGAGATTTTTGATGTCGATGAAACTCAGGTATTCCAGAACTGAAACGATAAAATTGTGACGACAACACCTCGAAGCTCAACTCCCCGGGACACTGCCACAACCCCTAAATGTCAGGAGGCACCAAGAACAATGTTCTCGTCACAAAACCATCAGAACGATTCCAAGATACCCGCGTGATCCCAAAAAAATTAGTCAAATTTGAGAAGAGAAGAGTCAAAACTCTACGTCAGGAGGCCTCACCAAAGCGACGAAGGGACTGAGGAGTAAAAAGAATCCTACTCTTCGATATATATAATCCTATAAGACTCAAAACATTTTTCTAGACTCAACAACGTCAGCGATTCGATCAAGCAGGGGGCTCCTAAGTCGGGGAAGGCTCTGATTACCAACTTGTAACACCCACGATGCGGCTATATCTCCCACGTGTCAGAGCATGACTTAGAGGCATAACCGGATAGTAGGCATATCGCAAGAGGGGTAATCTTTACACATCCCATGTACTGAATAATAAAGAGGTACAGAGTTGGCTTACAATCGCCACTTCACACAATACATGAATAAAACATTACATCATCCAGATACAATCAAGGTCCCACTACGGAACCAAAATAAAAGAAGACTACCCCTAATGCTACAGATCCTCGGTCGTCCCAACTAGGCTCCACTACTGATCAACTGAAAACGGAACAACATAACGAACACGATCTTCATCGAGCTCCTCCTTGAGCTCGGTTGCATCACCTGCATGGTATCATCGGCACCTGCAAACTGGTTTTGGAAGTAATCTGTGAGTCACGGGGACTCAGCAATCTCACACCCTCGCGATCAAGACTATTTAAGCTTATGGGTAGGAAAAGGGGGGTAGTGAGGTGGATCTGCAGCAAGCACTAGCATATATATGGTGGCTAACTTACGCAAATGAGAGCCAGAATAGAAGCAAAGCACGGTCGTGAACTAGAAGTGATCAAGAAGTGATCCTGAAACTACTTACGTTCAAGCATAACACAAGAACCGTGTTCACTTCCCGGACCCCGCCGAGAAGAGACCATCACGGCTACACACGCGGTTGATTCATTTTAAATTAAGTTAAGTGTCAGGTTTTCTACAACCGGATATTAACAAATTCTCATCTGCCCATAACCGCGGGCATGTCTTTCTAAAGTTCATAACCCTGCAGGGGTGTCCCAACTTACCCATCATAAGCTCTCACGGTCAACGAAGGATATTCCTTCTCCCAGGACGACCCGATCAGACTCGGAATCCCGGTTACAAGACATTTCGACAATGGTAAAACAAGACCAGCAAAGCTGCCTGATGTGCCGACAAATCCCGATAGGAGTCGCACGTATCTCGTTCTCAGGGCACACCGGATGAGCGCTCCGTACAGCTAAAACCAAACCTCGAGTTTCCCCGAGGGGGCGCTGCAAAGGACTTTAGTTTGGACCAACACTCAGAGGAGCACTAGCCCGGGTATTTAAATAGAGATGACCCTTGAGTTTGCAGAACCCAAGGGAAAAAGGCTCGGTGGCAAATGGTAAAACCAATGTTGGGCCTTGCTGGAGGAGTTTTATTCAAGGCGAACTGTCAAGGGGTTCCCATTATAACCCAACCGTGTAAGGAACAAAAAATCAAGGAACATAACACCTGTATGACGGAAACTAGGGAGGCAAGAGTGGAACAAAACACCAGGCATAAGGCTGAGCCTTCCACCCTTTACCAGGTATATAAGATGCATTAATTAAATAAGAGATATTGTGATATCCCAACAATAATCATGTTCCAACAAGGAACCAACTCCAATCTTCACCTGCAACTAGCAACGCTATAAGAGGGGCTGAGCAAAGCGGTAACATAGCCAAACAACGGTTTTCTAGGACAAGGTGGGTTAGTGGTTTGACGTGGCAAGATGGGAGGCATGATAAAGCATGTGGTAGGTATCGCGGCATAGGCATAGCAATAGAGCGAGCAACTAGCAAGCAAAGATAGAAGTGATTTTGGGGGTATGGTCATCTTGCCTGAGGTCCCGCAAGGAAGAAGAACGAGTCCATGAAGAAGACAAACGGACGGAGTCGAACGAATCCTCACAAACGTGATGTTATCGGAACTAAACCGAAGAAGCAACACCGGAAAGAAGCAAACAACATGGTAAACAACCATCACATAATCATGGCATGATGCACAACCAAGTATGATGCATGTCCGGTTTAATGAAGCATGGCATGGCAAAGTGCAAAAACAACACTACAAATTAAGTGGAGCTCAATATGCAACGATTTGCATATTGACGAAACACCACGACAATTATTTAGTTCTCTCCCGTTTATGTACCCAACAATATTAAATGTTGTTAAACATGGCAAGAGATGAAGCAAAAGTAAACTACACAATCTAAGCAATTTAAATGGGGCCGGAAACATCAAACAACAATTCCAGTAAATCCCCATATGCATTTAGCAATTTAAGGCAAACAACAATTTAAACACTCTTGATGCTGTTAACATGTTGTGGATGGCATTTGCAAGTTTTATGCAATAATTATGAAAATGTTGATAAGAGCATGATATGAAGCATTTTTTCATCGTGGCGGAAACAAAAGAGGTGCCACGGCGACAATAACGAAACGGTGCCACAGCGACATTCCGGTTTCGACAACTCATTGAGACATCAGTGCAAAAGAAAGTGACGGGAGCATGTCATGCAAGGATGGTGGGGTGATCTCGGATACCGAGTTCCCACATGTCGGTGGCAAGGCAAAAGAGGGGCAACGTGCACCTATAGTAAAGACTCGTGGCAAAACAAGGGTGCATCTCATACAACATGCATTCATTTGTTCACGGGTGTCGTCTCGAGGTTATACCTTCGAAGCGTGCGTTATCAGAGGGGTTCGAGTTCGATGCGGTGTAGGGTAAGTAGACGTTCTAGGGACGTTCGGAGTGGAAGTAGTCGTTCTCGCATGCTCTAGGGTCGACGATAGAGGTTCTCACGATCTCGACGGCGGTAGTGGTACATGTTTATCGTAGCACGAGTTTTCGTAGATGTTCATGTCATCGGTGTCGTGGTACTTGTGGTCTTCGGACTTGTCGGTCCCGTCATTGCGACGGTAGTCGTTCACGTTCGTTCGGAGAGGTACTTGATGACTCCAACGTCTTTGGGGCGACGGTAGTGGTACAAACGAGGGTAGACGAACTTGACGGATCCGAGGGCTCCGGACGTCGTGGTACTTGTCGATCCGGATCTTGAGACATATGATACGTCTCCAACGTATCTATAATTTTTGATTGCTCCATGCTATATTATCTACTGTGTTGGACTATATTCGGCTTCATTTTCCACTTTTATATTATTTTTGGGACTAACCTATTAACCGGAGGCCCAGCCCAGAATTGCTGTTTTTTGCCTATTTTAGTGTTTTGGATAAACGGAATATCAAACGAAGTCCAAACGGAATAAAATCTTCGGGAACGTGATTTTCTCACCGAACGTGATCCAGGAGACTTGGACCCTACTGCAAGGGATCAAAGAGTAGGTCACGAGGGTGGGGGCGCCCCCCCTAGGGCGCGCCCCCTGCCTTGTGGGCCCCTCGGTGCTCCACCGACATACTCCTTCCTCCTATATATACACACGTACCGCCAAACAATCAGAACAGGAGCCAAAAACCTAATTCCACCGCCGCAACTTTCTGTATCCACGAGATCCCATCTTGGGGCCTCTTCCGGAGCTCCGCCGGAAGATAGCTCCGCCGGAAGAGGGCCGTCGTCACGGAGGGCTTCTACATCATCATAGCCTCTCCGATGAAGTGTGAGTAGTTTACCTCAGACCTACGGGTCCATAGTTAGTAGCTAGATGGCTTCTTCTCCCTCTTTGAATCTCAATACAAAGTTCTCCCCCTCTCTTGTGGAGATCTATTCGATGTAATCTTCTTTTTGCGGTGTGTTTGTTGAGACCGATGAATTGTGGGTTTATGATCAAGTCTATCTACGAATAATATTTGAATCTTCTCTGAATTCTTTTATGTATGATTGGTTATCTTTGCAAGTCTCTTCGAATTATCCGTTTGGTTTGGCCAACTATATTGGTAGTTCTTGCCATGGGAGAAGTGTTTAGCTTTGGGTTCGACCTTCCGGTATCCTTACCCAGTGATAGAAAGGGCAGCAAGGCATGTATTGTATCGTTGCCATCGAGGATAACAAGATGGGGTTTATTTCATATTGCATGAATTTATCTCTCTACATCATGTCATCTTGCTTAAGGCGTTACTCTGTTTTTTAACTTAATACTCTAGATGCATGCTGGCTAGCGGTCGATGAGTGGAGTAATAGTAGTAGATGCAGAATCGTTTCGATCTACTTGTCACGGACGTGATGCCTATATACATGATCATGCCTAGATATTATCATAACTATGCTCAGTTCTGTCAATTGCTCAACAGTAATTTGTTCACCCACCGTAGAATACTTATGCTCTTGAGAGAAGCCACTAGTGAAACCTATGGCCCCCGGGTCTATTCTCATCATATCAATCTCCATCACTTTAATAGTGTTTTGCTTTTTTACTTTGCCTTTACTTTTTACTTTGCATCTTTATACCAAAAATACCAAAAATATTATATCTATCAGATCTCACTCTCGTAAGTGACCGTGAAGGGCTTGACAACCCTTAATCGCGTTGGTTGCGAGTAGCTATCGCTTTGTGTAGGTACGAGGGACTTGAGCGTGGGCTCCTACTGGATTGATACCTTGGTTCTCAAAAACTGAGGGAAATACTTACGCTACTCTGCTGCATCATCCCTTCCTCTTCGGGGAAAACCAACGCAAGCTCAAGACGTAGCAAGAAGGATTTCTGGCACCGTTGCCGGGGAGTCTACGCAAAAAGTCAATATACCAAGTACCCATCACAATCCCTATCTCTCGCATTACATTATTTGCCATTTGCCTCTCGTTTTCCTCTCCCCCCAGTTCACCCTTGCCGTTTTATTCGCCCTCTCTCTCTATCCTCCCTCTCTATTTGCCTCTTTTTGCCCATTTGCTTTTGTTTGCTCGTGTATTAGTTTGCTTGTTTGTCGCGATGGCTCAAGATACTACTAAATTGTGTGACTTCACCAATACCAATAATAATGATTTCCTTAGCACTCCGATTGCTCCTCTTACCGATGCTGAATCTTGTGAAATTAATACTGCTTTGTTGAATCTTGTTATGAAAGATCAATTCGGTGGCCTTCCTAGTGAAGATGCCGCTACTCATCTGAATAGCTTCGTTGATTTATGTGATATGCAAAAGAAAAAAGATGTCAATAATGATGTCATTAAATTGAAGCTATTTCCTTTTTCGCTTAGAGATCGTGCTAAAGCTTGGTTTTCGTCTTTGCCTAAGAATAGTATTGATTCATGGAACAAGTGCAAAGATGCTTTTATCTCTAAGTATTTTCCTCCCGCTAAGATCATCTCTCTTAGAAACGATATTATGAACTTTAAACAACTTGATCATGAACATGTTGCACAAGCTTGGGAGAGAATGAAATTAATGATACGTAATTGCCCTACTCATGGTTTGAATTTGTGGATGATTATACAAAAAAATTATGTCGGGTTGAATTTTGCTTCTAGAAATCTTTTAGATTCGGCCGCGGGAGGCACTTTTATGGAAATCACTTTAGGAGATGCTACTAAACTCCTAGATAATATTATTGTTAATTATTCTCAATGGCATACTGAAAGAACTTCTAATAAAAAAGTGCATGCGATAGAAGAAATTAATGTGTTGAGTGGAAAGATGGATGAACTTATGAAATTATTTGCTACTAAGAGTGTTTCTTCTGATCCTAATGATATGCCTTTGTCTACTTTGATTGAGAATAACAATGAATCTATGGATGTGAATTTTGTTGGTAGGAATAATTTTGGTAACAACGCTTATAGATGGAATTTTAATCCTAGGCCATATCCTAGTAATCCTTCTAATAATTATGGGAATTCCTACAACAACTCTTATGGAAATTATAATAAGATGCCCTCTGATTTTGAATCTAATATTAAAGAATTTATTTCTTCACAAAAGAATTTTAATGCTATGATTGAAGAAACTTTGCTTAAGATTGATGATTTGGCTAGGAACGTTGATAGAATTGCTCTTGATGTTGATGCTTTGAAACTTAGATCTATTCCACCTAAGCATGATACTAATGAGTCTCTAAAAGCCATGAGAATTTCAATTGATGAGTGTAAGGAAAGAACCGCTTGGATGCATGCTTCCAAAGATGCCTTTATTAAAGCATGTTCTTCCAATACCTATGAAAATCAAGATGAAGATCTAAAAGTTATTGATGTGTCTCCTATTAAATCTTTATTTTGCAATATGAATCTTGACGAAACTGAATATGATCTTCCTTTACCTAGAAGGCGTTCTAAAAATTCAGAGTGTTTAGATCTTAATGATGAAATTGATGAAAGTGGGATTGAAAGAAATAAAAATCTAGATGTTGCTAAACCCACTATATTGGATTTCAAGGAATTTAATTATGAAAGTTTCTCTTTAATTGATTGTATTTCCTTGCTGCAATCCGTGCTAAATTCTCCACATGCTTATGGTCAAAATAAAGCCTTCACCGAACATATTGTTGATGCCTTGATGCAATCTTATGAAGAAAAACTTGAGTTGAAAGTTTCTATCCCTAGAAAACTCTATGATGAGTGGGAACCAACTATTAAAATTAAAATTAAAGATCATGAGTTTTATGCTTTGTGTGATTTGGGTGCTAGTGTCTCTACTATTCCCAAGACTTTGTGTGATTTACTAGATTTCCGTAACTTTGATGATTGCTCTCTAGACTTGCATCTTGCGGAGTCCACTATTAAGAAACCTATGAGAAGGATTAATGATGTTCTTATTGTTGCAAATAGGAATTATTGCCCGTAGATTTCATTGTTCTTGATATAGATTGCAATCCTTCTTGCCCTATTATTCTTGGTAGACCTTTCCTTAGAACGGTTGGTGCGATTATTGATATGAAGGAAGGGAATATTAGATTTCAATTTCCATTAAAAAAGGGCATGGAACACTTTCCAACAAATAAAATAAAATTACCATATGAAACCATCATGAGAGCCACTTATGGATTGCCTACCAAAGATGGCAATACTTAGATCTATCCTTGCTTTTATGCCTAGCTAGGGGCGTTAAACGATAGCGCTTGTTGGGAGGCAACCAAATTTTATTTTTATTCCTTGATTTTTGCTCCTGTTTAGTAATAAATAAATTATTTAGCCTCTGTTTTGGTTGTGTTTTTTGTGTTTAATTAGTGTTTTTGCCAAGTAGAACCGTTGGGAAGACTTGGGGAAAGTCTTGTTGAACTTGCTGTAAAAAACAGAAACTTTAGCGCTCACGAGAACTGCTGTCATTTTTATTTGAAGAGTGATATTTAGTTAATTATTTTTGCAGATGATTAATAGATAAATTACTCACGTCCAGAAATTTATTTTAGAATTTTTGGGGTTCCATATCTTGTGCTAGCTACAGATTACTACAGATTGTTCTGTTTTTGACAGATTCTATTTTTCGTGTGTTGTTTGCTTATTTTGATGAATCTATGGCTAGTAAAATAGTTTATAATCCATAGAGAAGTCGGAATACAGTAGGTTTAAAACCAATATAAATAAAGAATGAGTTAATTACAGTACCTTGAAGTGGTCTTTTGTTTTCTTTCGCTAACGGAGCTCACGAGTTTTCTATTTTGAGTTTTGTGTTGTGAAGTTTTCAAGTTTTGGGTGAATTCTTTTGATGGATCATGGAACAAGGAGTGGCAAGAGCCTAAGCTTGAGGATGCCCATGGCACCCCCAAGATAATCCAAGGACACCAAAAAGTCAAAGCTTGGGGATGCCCCGGAAGGCATCCCCTCTTTTCGTCCACTTCCATCGGTAATTTACTTGGAGCTATATTTTTATTCACCAACATGATATGTGTTTTGCTTGGAGCGCCTTGTATTATTTGTGTCTTTGTGTCTTAGTATGCCACAATCATCCTTGCTGTACACACCTTTTGAGAGAGCCATACATGAATTAAAATTTGATAGAATACTCTATGTGCTTCACTTATATCTTTTGAGCTAGATAATTTTGCTCTATGTGCTTCACTTATATCTTTTGAGCTAGATAATTTTGCTCTATGTGCCTCACTTAGATCTTTTAGAGCACGGTGGTGGATTTGTTTTAAAGAAACTATTGATCTCTCATGCTTCACTTAAATTAATTTGAGAGTCTCTTAATAGCATGGTAATTTGCCTAATAATAATATGCTTGGTATTCAAGATTTGTGAAACTTTCTTTTGAGTGTGTTGAATACTAAGAAAGGATTGAAGCATGATAATTATTTTGAGATATGGAGGTGATAATATTAAAGTCATGCTAGTTGAGTAGTTGTGAATTTAAAGAATACTTGTGTTGAATTTTGTGATTCCCGTAGCATGCACGTATGGTGAACCGTTATGTGGTGAAGTCGGAGCATGATTTATTTATTGATTGTCTTCCTTATGAGTGGCGGTCGGGGACGAGCGATGGTACTTTCCTACCAATCTATCCCCCTAGGAGCATGCGCGTAATACTTTGATTCGATAACTTCTAGATTTTTTCAATAAGTATATGAGTTCTTTATGACTAATGTTGAGTCCATGGATTATACGCACTCTCACCCTTCCACCCTTGCTAGCCTCTCTAATACCGCGCAACTTTCGCCGGTATCATACACCTACCATATACCTTCCTCAAAACAGCCACCATACCTACCTATTATGGCATTTCCATAGCCATTCCGAGATATATTGCCATGCAACTTTCCACCATCTAGTTCATCATGACACATCCATCATTGTCATATTGCTTAGCATGATCATGTAGTTGACATAGTATTTGTGGCAAAGCCACCGTTCATAATTCTTTCATACTTGTCACTCTTGATTCATTGCATATCCCAGTACACCGCCCGAGGCATTCATATAGAGTCATACTTTTTTTAGTATCGAGTTGTAATCATTGAGTTGTAAATAAATAGAAGTGTGATGATAATCATTCAATAGAGCATTGTCCCAAAAAAAAGGGGCAATGCTACTATCCTTTTTTCCACACTTGTGCTTCAAAGTAGCACCATGATATAGCGAGTCTCATATATTGTGCTTCAAAGTAGCACCATGTTCTTCATATAGAGAGTCTCATATGTTGTCACTTTCATATACTAGTGGGAATTTTACGTTATAGAACATGGCTTGTATATTCCAATGATGGGCTTCCTCAAATTGCCCTAGGTCTTCGTGAGCAAGCAAGTTGGATGCACACCCACTAGTTTCTTTTGTTGAGCTTTCATACATTTATAGCTCTAGTGCATCTGTTGCATGGCAATCCCTACTCACTCACATTGATATCTATTGATGGGCATCTCCATAGCCCGTTGATATGCCTAGTTGATGTGAGACTATCTTCTCCTTTTTGTCTTCTCCACGACAACCATTCTATTCCACCTATAGTGCTATATCCATGGCCCACGCTCATGTATTGCGTGAAGATTGAAAAAGTTAGAGTATGAAACAATTGCTTGGCTTGTCATCGGGGTTGTGCATGATTTAAATACTTTGTGTGGGGAAGATGGAGCATAGCCAGACCATATGATTTTGTAGGGACAACTTTCTTTGGCCATGTTATTTTGAGAAGACATAATTGCTTTGTTAGTATGCTTGAAGTATTATTATTTTCTATGTCAATATAAACTTTTGTCTTGAATCTTTCTAATCTGAATATTCATACCACAATTAAGAAGATTTGCATTGAAATTATGCCAAGTAGCACTCCGCATCAAACATTCTCTTTTTATCATTTACCTACTCGAGGACGAGCAGGAATTCAGCTTGGGGATGCCTGATACATCTCCAACGTATCTATAATTTTTGATTGCTCCATGTTATATTATCTACTGTTTTGGACTATATTGGGCTTTATTTTCCACTTTTATATTATTTTTGGGACTAACCTATTAACCGGAGGCCCAGCCCAGAATTGTTGTTTTTCTTTTGCCTATTTCAGTGTTTCGGATAAACGAAATATCAAACAAAGTCCAAACGGAATAAAATCTTCGGGAACGTGATTTTCTCACCGAACATGATCCAGGAGACTTGGACCCTACTACAAGGGATCAAAGAGGAGGTCACGAGGGTGGGCCCCCCCCCTAGGGCACGCCCCCTGCCTCGTGGGCCCCTCGGTGCTCCACCGACATACTCCTTCCTCCTATATATACACACGTACCCCCAAACGATCGGAACAGGAGCCAAAAACCTAATTCCACCACCGCAACTTTCTGTATCCATGAGATCCCATCTTGGGGCCTGTTCCGGAGCTCCGCCGGAAGAGGGTCGTCATCACGGAGGGCTTCTACATCATCATAGCCTCTCCGATGAAGTGTGAGTAGTTTACCTCAGACCTTTGGGTCCATAGTTAGTAGCTAGATGGCTTCTTCTCTCTCTTGGAATCTCAATACAATGTTCTCCCCCTCTCTTGTGGAGATCTATTCGATGTAATCTTCTTTTTGCGGTGTTTTTGTTGAGACCGATGAATTGTGGGTTTATGATCAAGTCTATCTACGAATAATACTTCTCTGAATTCTTTTATGTATGATTGGTTATCTTTGCAAGTCTCTTCGAATTATCCGTTTGGTTTGGTCAACTAGATTGGTAGTTCTTGCCATGGGAGAAGTGTTTAGCTTTGGGTTCGATCTTGCGGTGTCCTTACCCAGTGACAGAAGGGGCAGCAAGGCACGTATTGTATCGTTGCCATCGAGCATAACAAGATGGGGTTTATTTCATATTGCATGAATTTATCTCTCTACATCATGTCATCTTGCTTAAGGCGTTACTCTGTTTTTAACTTAATACTCTAGATGCATGCTGGATAGCGGTCGATGAGTGGAGTAATAGTAGTAGATGCAGAATTGTTTCGATCTACTTGTCACGGACGTGATGCCTATATACATGATCATGCCTAGATATTCTCATAATTATGCTCAATTCTGTCAATTGCTCAACAGTAATTTGTTCACCCACCGTAGAATAATTATGCTCTTGAGAGAAGCCACTAGTGAAACCTATGGCCCCCGGATCTATTCTCATCATATCAATCTCCATCACTTTAATATAGTTTTGCTTTTTACTTTGCCTTTACTTTTTACTTTGCATCTTTATACCAAAAATACCAAAAATATTATATCTATCAGATCTCACTCTCGAAAGTGACCGTGAAGGGCTTGACAACACCTAATCGCGTTGGTTGCGAGTAGCTATCGCTTTGTGCAGGTATGAGGGACTTGAGCGTGGGCTCCTACTGGATTGATACCTTGGTTCTCAAAAACTGAGGAAAATACTTACGCTACTCTGCTGCATCATCCCTTCCTCTTCGGGGAAAACCAACGCAAGCTCAAGACATAGCAACATACTAGGCATCGGTGCCTTCGAGGAACTCGGCGTGTCCGAAACATAGTAGAACAAGGCCCCGGTTGCGGTCGTGTGGACGTTCAGTGAAGACGAACTTGCCGGTCAAAAACAAATTGAAAACTAGACCAAGCAGGCCTCGGGTGGGCAGCAGGAAGGCAGTTCAGGGCGTGGTGCAGGGCTGCAGACCGAGGTGGTACTTGCCGGTCTCGGTAAGGGCGTTCCTGGTCTTGAGGAGGTCCCCGAAAGAGAGCTTGGCGTCCATGGGGACATGGAGCTGCGATCTTGGTGTCGGGCAGGGGATCGAAGCCTCGAAGGTCTTCGAGGACTGCGTGCGAGACTGCAGCAGGAGAGGCCGGAGTTGGGCGGACGGCAAACCCATTCCTGGCAGCGGTGCGGGAAGCCGGCGTTGGCTTGAGGCGTCGGTGAAGGAGGCGGGGCAGAGGCGCGGTGCTGGAGCTTGAGGACGCGGGGCAGCGACGGTGGAGGCACTAGCTGGTCGTTTCCTCGAGCAGGAGGCAGGGAAGGAACCGCGCAAGGGAGGAGGTCGAGGGCGAGGCTCGACGGATCCGGGTGGCGCGCGGCAGAAGGAGCAGCTCCGGCAGTGGCGGTCGCTGGACGGCGCAGCAGCGGCATGGGAGGTGAGGAGGCGGTGGAGCAGGCTCGTCGGCATTCGAGGGAGGAGCTGGCGATGGGGGCTCTGCGAGGAGAAGCAAGAAGAGAGGTGGCGCGGCGTACGGGAGTGGTAGCGGCGGCTGTGCTAGGCAGCGGAGCTGCGAGTCCTGGTGGCGGGGCCGAGAGGACGAGGCCGAGGGAATCGGGGCGAGGGGTGCAGCGCGAGGGAGAGAAGTGGATCGGGCGAAGGGATCGAGCAGGGGAAAAGGGTCACGGGCGGGAGGAGGGGTCGAGCGCGGTGCCTCCTCTCCTGGCGGCGCGAGGGAGGGATCGAGAGGGAGAGGTGCGCGAGGGATCGGGCTAAGGTAGCGCTAGGGTTAGGTGGGTGCGGCTGGGCCTTGGGCCACTGGTGGGACGGGGCTGCTGGAGATGGGCCTAGGCTTCTCTCTTCCCTCTTAATTCTTTAGCAGAAAAACATTAGTGAATAAAAAAGAAGAGAGGGTTAGGGAAAGAATTGGAGCATGGGGTTAATTTTCTCAGACTCAGAAAAATGAGCTTAATCCAATAAAATAGAAGTTAGCAAGAATGCAAGATTTAAATTCAAACTCATTTGAATTTAATTCAAATGGTTTGAACTAGGACAAGGTTTAGGAGTGGCCAAAAATGTTGAGAATTTAGGAGGAGCCTCGATAAAAGAGATGAGAGATATTGGCAAGGTTTGAAGGTCAAACTCGAACAGGAATAGACATGGGAATTATTTTGCACATGTGTCAAGGTAATTCCACATTAATGAAATGTTTAATATAGCTCCCTACTATTGGGAGGATATGTTTTAAAGAGAATCACCATGTGAATTCCCTCGGTTTAAATGGACCGAAGATCCATGCAATTTATTTAAGTGAGTTTTAAAACGGGTTGCATGATGACATGATGCAATGCACATGATGCAAGGATGAATGCAAAGAACCAAACAAATCACACGACGAAACCCGGAAACCCTGGAAGGCATCTGAAGCTCCGGTCTTGGGGCGTTACAACACTCCACCACTACGAGAGGATCTCGTCCCGAGATCTAGGATGGCACCAGAGTGAAAGGAAGAGGAAGAGAAGAGGTAAAACTAAGTTGCTCCTTTGACAAACGAGTGAAACCAAAGAACCTTGAAAAGGTTAAACAAATTGAAAGAAAGAATGCAACGGAGATGAACGAAGTTGAAAACACTCCGTTAGGAAAGAGGACCAAGGAAGAACAAATTTGGATAGCACTCCGGTTGAAAAGTGATATGCAACTTGATAAAATGAAAAGAACTTGAGCAGAGGGCACAACACTTCGGTTAAATGGTTAAGCACGAAAAGAACACGATCCTAACAACTTGAGATGATGAGAGAAAAGAGCAACATCCCAATGTCTCCGCAACGAATGAGAGAATGGAATGGACGAAGGGAAACAAGATCTTGAGAGAGCACCCTTACAAAAAATGCTAGAACGGAGTTGTTGGAAAACCAGCAACGAAAAGAATAAGCTTGATATGGTCTTATGGAATACATCTCAAATTATGAGGTGACAACCTGCCACTCACGGGAAAAAGAATTGGATAGATATGAACAAGGAGATGAGAAACTTATCTCACCGGAAGGATAAATGAAGAACTTGGGTCATTTATGAGCACCATAAATAGCAACAATCCTTAGGGAAGGCTTTAGGTGAAACATGACACAAGATAACTCCAATGAAGATGTTGATGAATTTAAAATACCTCATTCTTAACAACATGTGAATCATGAAACATGAACTCAAATTATCAAGAATGACATAATACCACCTCCAATGATACGGTAGAAAGAATTGCACTCTGGATTGCAATATGAAGAATGCTTGAAGTATAGCTTGGAGGATCATAGCTTCGAGAGATATCTTGAAGAACAATTGAAGAATGAAAAGAATCCTTAATGAACCATCATGTAGAGCCTCCATGAAGAACTCCGGTAAACAAAAGGATGATCAAACTAAAGGAAAGAGAAGTTGAAAACACAAGGTGAAGCCTTGCGATGATTTAGATGGAGCTTCGTGGTGATATAGCCGAGAAAAAACTTGGAACTCCGGAAAGAAAGATGAACAAATGAAATCAAGAATCTTGATGAACCTCCGGAATAAGGAATTAATCACTTGGATGAAACAAGAATAAGAATTACATTATGCTTATCCTTCACCAATTTAAATTGATGACAAGCAACGGATTTGGCATACTACTTATTCTCGAAGACAGGATTAAGAGAGATATAGCTTAAACTTGAGAAGGTCTTCAACGAACCACCGGTAGGATTGAAACAACGAATGAATTGATATGATAATGAAGGAAGAGAAATCTTTGAACCAACCACCGTAAGAATTGAAAATGAAAGTAGCAAAGGCACAAAACACAACGAATGAAGATACTTTAGGGGATTAATATACAACTGAACGAAGAGATCCCGAGCTGATTGGAGAATACTTGAATGATGCACCGGTAAGATTTAGAGAATGAGAGCTGAAAGCTGAGAATGAATAAATCTGAGATGATGGGCTCCAGAGAATCAAACTGAAAAGACTCATGAATTGCTCCGGATGGGTAAAAAGAATTCTCACAATCGAAAAACAATTATGAGAGGATGACATCAATCTAGAACCATGAATCTTGAAGAGAATGGAGCAAGATTTAAGAGAAACTCTTCTTCGGTCTTCAAAATCCAAGAATGACAACGAGAAACACCACCATGAATTGTTAAGATACTCCGGGATGCAAATTAGAAAAGTTGAACCAACGGTGATAAGAATTTGACATATCATGGAGAAAGGCATTTGACTGATGATAACTCATCCTTACGTCAAACTATGAAATGAATTTGAGAATAACTCCGGGAAAATTAGAAGAGTCAGATAAGATCCTGGGAAAAGACCTATGGGTTAGGGCCCACTCAAAAGAAACACCGTAGAGCGATTTAAAAGAGAGAATGCACTGGTTGAATTAAATGGCTAGAATGAGATAACAACCTTGAAATAGGTTGAACTGATCTTGAATGACAAGACGAGCCTTCTCAGATATCTTTAGCACTCCGGAACAATAGAATAGCAAGAGTGGATGATTAAGAGGTGCACCGGCATGAGAACACATTTGAAACGAGGAAAAGGATGTGATCACCATCGAAAGATTGCATTGAAAACACCGGGGAAGATAAAAGAACAAAGAATGATAAGCTTGAAGCTTCCTTTGTCATCTTCATTAGAATCATCGGATAAGAACATTGACGGAAAAGAATGGAGAGAGTTCTCATCAATAACATGATAGTTGATTAAGAAACCTGAGTCCTTGAAGAAAAAGGGTGGGTGGGCGGGAAAACAAAGGCAACTTGGAGACGGATGAAACAAACACCGTTGCAAAGAACTGAAAATTGAACTCGCGAATGCAGAAATGATCAGATCCACTTGAAGAGGAGCACACCGGTTGAAAAGGATTGGCCTGACAATCTCGATTATCATGAAGAATTGGTATTCCCATAGAAATATGAGAACACCGCTTAGGAAATGTATGGCATCAACACTTGACTTCGAAGCAACTCGAATACCACAATCAAAACAAAAACAAAGGATTGGCTTGCAAAATAAGCCGGAACAACATATGATAGAGATTTCGTCCGAAGTTTTCGTGGTGGGGCCCACACGGGCTCGATTGTACAGCACCATCATGTACAAGGAAGCGCACATGACATACGAAGCGTCCCCGAGTCAGCATAGCCAAGGACTCTTTAAGACACAACGAGACCACTGTAAAACCAACCATGGATAGGCGGACCACTAGACGTCGAACCCCAATTTCATATCATACATCTGTCAGAAAGATATCCTAGGAGCTACTTGAATTCACACTTATAAACTCCCGAAACTTTCTGGTTATGCAATCAGGTGTTGGGGATACAGGGGAAGCATAATATCTCACCCAAAACTAGCAAATCCTACATCCAGCTGTATCCATCCTTCAACACATAACCAAGAAACCTTCGGAAATCATTTACCTCAACCTTCGAAAAACATCCGTTATACGAGTTATGGCAATACTCCCGAACTCCCGCCACAGTACTGGGTGGCGTCGAGGTTATCTCACCAACAACTGCATAAAAGAGATTTTTTATGTCGGCGAAACTTAGGTATTACAGAACTGCAACGATAAAATTGTGACGACAACACCTCGGAGCTCAACTCCCCGGGACACTGCCACAACCCCTAAATGTCAGGAGGCACCAAGAACAATGTTCTCGTCACAAAACCATCAGAACGATTCCAAGATACCCACATGATCCTAAAAAAATTTAGTGAAATTTGAGAAGAGAAGAGTCAAAACTCTACGTCAGGAGGCCTCACCAGAGCGATTTAGGGACTGAGGAGTAAAAAGAATCCTACTCTCTGATATATATAATCCTATAAGACTCAAGACATTTTTCTAGACTCAACAACGTCAGCGATTCGATCAAGCAGGGGGCTCCTAAGTCGGGGAAGGCTCTGATTACCAACTTGTAACACCCACGATGCGGCTATATCTCCCACGTGACGGAGCACGACTTAGAGGCATAACCGCATAGTCGGCATGTCGCAAGAGGGGTAATCTTAACACATCCCATGTACTGAATAAGAAAGAGGTACAGAGTTGACTTATAATCGCCACTTCACACAATACATGAATAAAGCATTACATCATCCAGATACAATCAAGGTCCAACTACGGAACCAAAATAAAAGAAGACTACCCCTAATGCTACAGATCCTCGATCGTCCCAACTGGGCTCCACTACTGATCAACTGAAAACGGAACAACATAACAAACACGATCTTCATCGAGCTCCTCCTTGAGCTCGGTTGCATCACCTGCATGGTATCATCGGCACCTGCAAACTGGTTTTGGAAGTAATCTGTGAGTCACGGGGACTCATCAATCTCACACCCTCGCGATCAAGAGTATTTAAGCTTATGGGTAGGAAAAGGGGGGTAGTGAGGTGGAGCTGCATCATGCACTAGCATATATGGTGGCTAACTTGCGCAAATGAGAGTGAGAAGAGAAGCAAAGCATGGTCGTGAACTAGAAGTGATCCTGAAACTACTTACGTTCAAGCATAACACAAGAACCATGTTCACTTCCCGGACCCCGCCGAGAAGAGACCATCACGGCTACACACACGGTTGATTCATTTTAAATTAAGTTAAGTGTCAGGTTTTCTACAACCGGATATTAACATATTCCCATATGCCCATAACTGCAGGCACGGCTTTTGGAAGTTCATAACCCTGCAGGGGTGTCCCAACTTAGCCCATCACAAGCTCTCACGGTCAACGAAGGATATTCCTTCTCCCAGGACGACCCGATCAGACTCGGAATCCCGGTTACAAGACATTTCGACAATGGTAAAACAAGACCAGCAAAGTTGCCCGATGTGCCCACAAATACCGATAGGAGTCACACGTATCTCGTTCTCAGGGCACACTGGATGAGCGCTCCGTACAGCTAAAACCAAACCTCGAGTTCCCCGAGGGGGCGCTGCAAAGGACTCTAGTTTGGACCAACACTCAAAGGAGCACTGGCCCGGGGGTTTAAATAGAGATGACCCTTGAGTCTGCAGAACCCAAGGGAAAAAGGCTAGGTGGCAAATGGTAAAACCAATGTTGGGACTTGCTGGAGGAGTTTTATTCAAGGAGAACTGTCAAGGGGTTCCCATTATAACCCAACCGTGTAAGGAACGCAAAATCAAGGAACATAACACCGGTATGACGGAAACTAGGGCGGCAATAGTGGAACAAAACACCAGGCATAAGGCCGAGCCTTCCACCCTTTACCAAGTATATAAGATGCATTAATTAAATAAGAGATATTGTGATATCCCAACAATAGTCATGTTCCAACAAGGAACCAACTCCAATCTTCACCTGCAACTAGCAACGCTATAAGAGGGGCTGCGCAAAGCGGTAACATAGCTAAACAACGGTTTGCTAGGACAAGGTGGGTTAGTGGTTTGACATGGCAATATGGGAGGCATGATAAAGCATGTGGTAGGTATCGCGACATAGGCATAGCAATAGAGCGAGCAACTAGCAAGCAAAGATAGAAGTGATTTCGGGGGTATGGTCATCTTGCCTGAGGTCCCACAAGGAAGAAGAACGAGTCCATGAAGAAGACAAACGGATGGAGTCGAACGAATCCTCACAAACGCGACGTTATCAGAACTGAACCGAAGAAGCAACACCAGAAAGAAGCAAACAACATGGTAAACAACCATCACATAATCATGGCATGATGCACAACCAAGTTTGATGCATGTCCGGTTTAATGAAGCATGGCATGGCAAAGTTCACAAACAACACTACAAATTAAGTGGAGCTCAATATGCAACGAGTTGCATATTGACGAAACACCACAATAATTATTTAGTTCTCTCCCGTTTTTGTACCCAACAATATTAAATGTTGTTAAACATGGCAAGAGATGAAGCAAAAGTAAACTACACAATCTAAGCAATTTAAATGGGGCCGGAAACATCAAATAACAATTCTGGTAAATCCCCATATGCATTTAGCAATTTAAAGAAAACAACAATTTAAACACTCTTGATGTTGTTAACATGCTGTGGATGGCATTTGCAAGTTTGATGCAATAATTATGAAAATGTTGATAAGAGCATGATATGAAGCATTTTGTCATCATGGCGGAAACAAAAGGGGTGCCACGGCGACGATAACATAATGGTGCCACGGCGATGTTCCGGTTCCGACAACTCATTGAGACATCGATGCAAAAGAAAGTGACAGGAGCGTGTCATGCAAGGACGGTGGGGTGATCTCGGATACCGAGTTCCCACATGTCGGTGGCAACGCAAAAGAGGGGCAACTTGCACCGATAGTTCAGACTCAAGGCAAAACAAGGGTGCATCTCATACAACATGCATTCATTCGTTCACGGGCGTCGTCTCGAGGTTATACCTTCGAAGCATGCGTTATCGGAGGGGTTCGAGTTCGATGCGGTGTAGGGGAAGTAGACATTCTTGGGACATTCGTAGTGTAAGTAGTTGTTCTCGCATGCTCTAGGGTCGACAGTAGAGGTTCTCACAATCTCGACGACGGTAGTGGTACATGTTTATCATAGCACGAGTTTCCATAGATGTTCATGTCATCGGTGTCATGGTACTTGGGGTCTTCGGACTTGCCGGTCCCGTTCTTGCGATGGTAGTCGTTCACGTTCGTTCAGAGAGGTACTTGATGACTCCAACGTCTTCGGGGCGACGGTAGTGGTACACACGAGGGTAGACGAACTTGACGGATCCGAGGGCTCCGGACGTCGTGGTACTGGTCGATCCGGGTCTTGAGACATACTAGGCATCGGTGCCTTCGAGGAACTCGGCGTGTCCAAAACATAGCAGAACGAGGCCCCGGTTGCGGTCGTGTGGACGTTTAGTGAAGACGAACTTGCCGGTCAAAAACAAATTGAAAACCAGACCAAGGAGGCCTCGGGTGGGCAGCAACAAGGTAGTTCAGGGCGTGGTGCGGGGCTGCAGACCGAGGTGGCACTTGCCAGTCTCGGTCACGGCGTTCCTGGTCTTGAGGAGGTCCCTAAAAGAGAGCTTGGCGTCCACGAGGACATGGAGCTACGATCTTGGCGTCGGGCAGGGGATCGAAGCCTCGAAGGTCTTCGAGGACTGCGTGCGAGACTGCAGCAGGAGAGGCCGGAGTTGGGCAGACGGCAAACCCGTTCCTGGCAGCGGTGCGGGAAGCCGGCGTTGGCTTGAGGCATCGGTGAAGGAGGCGGAGTAGAGGCGCGGTGCTAGAGCTTGAGGACGCGGGGCAGAGACGGTGGAGGCACTGGCTGGTCGTTTCCTCGAGCAGGAGGCAGGGAAGGAACCGTGTGAGGGAGGAGGTCGAGGGCGAGGCTCGACGGCTCAGGGTGGCGCGCGGCAGAAGGAGCAGCTCCGGCAGTGGCGGTCGCTGGACGGCGCAGCAGCGGCATGGGAGGTGAGGAGGCGGTGGAGCAGGCTCGTCGGCGTTCGAGAGAGGAGCTGGCGATGGGGGGGCTCTGTGAGGAGAAGCAAGAGGAGAGGTGGCACGGCGTACGGGAGAGGCAGCGGCGGCTGCGCTAGGCGGCGGAGCTGCGGGTCCTGGTGGCGGGGCCGAGAGTGTTGGGGAACGTAGCAATAATTCAAAATTTTCCTACGTGTCACCAAGATCAATCTAGGAGATACTAGCAACGAGAGAGAGGGAGTGCATCTTCATACCCTTGAAGATCGCTAAGCGGAAGCGTTCAAGAGAACGGGATTGATGGAGTCGTACTCGTCGTGATCCAAATCACCGATGATCCTAGCGCCGAACGGACGGCACCTCCGCGTTCAACACACGTACGAAATGGAGAGATGTCTCCTCCTTCTTGATCTAGCAAGGGGAGAGGAGAGGTTGATGGAGATCCAGCAGCACGACAGCGTGGTGGTGGAAGCAGCGGGATCTCGGCAGGGCTTCGCCAAGCACCAACGAGAGGGAGAGGTGTCACGGAGGGAGAGGGAGGCACCAGGGACTTGGGTGCGGCTGCCCTCCCTCTCCTCCCCTATATATAGGGCCCCTAGGGAAGGCGCCGGCCCTAGGAGATCCATCTCCAAGGGGGGGGGGGGCGGCCAAGGGGGGACTTGCCCCCCAAGTCAGGTGGGGCGCCCCCACCCCTAGGGTTTCCAACCCTAGGCGCAAGGGGAGGCCCATGGAGGGCGCACCAGCCCACCAGGGGCTGGTTCCCCTCCCACTTCAGCCCATGGGGCCCTCCGAGATAGGTGGCCCCACCCGGTGGACCCCCGGGACCCTTCCGGTGGTCCCGGTACAATACCGGTGATCCCCGAAACTTTCCCGGTGGCCGAAACTGGACTTCCTATATACAATTCTTCACCTCCGGACCATTCCAGAACTCCTCGTGACATTCGGGATCTCATCCGGGACTCCGAACAACTTTCCGGTTACCACATACTAATATCTCTACAACCCTAGTGTCACCGAACCTTAAGTGTGTAGACCCTACGGGTTCGGGAGACACGCAGACATGACTGAGACGACTCTCCGATCAATAACCAACAGCGGGATCTGGATACCCATGTTGGCTCCCACATGTTCCACGATGATCTCATCGGATGAACCATGATGTCGAGGATTTAATCAATCCCGTATACAATTTCCTTTGTCTATCGATACGATACTTGCCCGAGATTCGATCGTCCGTATCCCGATACCTTGTTCAATCTCGTTACCGGCAAGTCTCTTTACTCGTTCCGTAACACATCATCCCATGATCAACTCCTTGGTCACATTGTGCACATTATGATGATGTCCTACCGAGTGGGCCCAGAGATACCTCTCCGTTACACGGAGTGACAAATCCCAGTTTCGATTCGTGCCAACCCAACAGACACTTTCAGAGATACCCGCAGTGCACCTTTACAGCCACCCAGTTACGTTGTGACGTTTGGTACACCCAAAGCATTCCTACGGTATCCGGGAGTTACACAATCTCATGGTCTAAGGAAATGATACTTGACATTAGAAAAGCTTTAGCATACGAACTACACGATCTTGTGCTAGGCTTAGGATTGGGTCTTGTCCATCACATCATTCTCCTAATGATGTGATCCCGTCATCAACGACATCCAATGTCCATGGTCAGGAAACCGTGACCATCTATTGATCAACGAGCTAGTCAACTAGAGGCTTACTAGGGACATGGTGTTGTCTATGTATCCACACATGTATCTGAGTTTCCTATCAATACAATTCTAGCATGGATAATAAATGATTATCATGAACAAGGAAATATAATAATAACTAATTTATTATTGCCTCTAGGGCATATTTCCAACAGAGAGGACGAGGCCGAGGGAATCGGGGCGAGGGGTGCAGCGCGAGGGAGAGAAGTGGATCGGGGGAAGGGATCGAGCAGGGGAAAAGGGTCACGAGCGAGAGGAGGGGTCGAGTGTGGTGCCTCCTCTCCTGGCGGCGCGAGGGAGGGATCGCGAGGGAGAGGTGCGCGAGGGATCGGGCTAAGGTAGCGCTAGGGTTAGGTGGGTGCGGCTGGGCCTTGGGCCACTGGTGGGACGGGGCTGCTGGAGATGGGCCTAGGCTTCTCTCTTCCCTCTTAATTCTTTAGCAGAAAAAAAATTAGTGAATAAAAAAAGAAGAGAGGGTTAGGGAAAGAATTGGAGCATGGGGTTAATTTTCTCAGACTCAGAAAAATGAGCTTAATCCAAGAAAATAGAAGTTAGCAAGAATGCAAGATTTAAATTCAAACTCATTTGAATTTAATTCAAATGGTTTGAACTAGGACAAGGTTTAGGAGTGGACAAAAATGTTGAGAATTTAGGAGGAGCCTCGATAAAAGAGATGAGAGATATTGGCAAGGTTTGAAGGTCAAACTCGAACAGGAATAGACATGGGAATTATTTTGCACGTGTGTCAAGGTAATTCCACATTAATTAAATGTTTAATATAGCTCCCTACTATTGGGAGGATATGTTTTAAAGAGAATCACCATGTGAATTCCCTCGGTTTAAATGGACCGAAGATCCATGCAATTTATTTAAGTGAGTTTTAAAACGGGTTGCATGATGACATGATGCAAGGATGAATGCAAAGAACCAAACAAATCACACGACGAAACCCGGAAACCCTGGAAGGCATCTGAAGCTCCGGTCTTGGGGCGTTACAATGTTACCATCACATAGCGATTTCCAATGTGAAATGAGTCTACAAAATAATAAATGAAGACATATATGTTACCACACCTATAACATGCATATGTTACTAGTCTACAAAATAATAAATGAAGACGCATATGTTACCATACCTATGACACTACCTATTACGAAGGTAGTAACATAGACTAGACTAGTAACATATGCATGCTACTAGTCTAAATTACTCTCCACTATGATTACCTTAGTTCCCTGCTCAACAAATCATCGGGCAAGACACATAGCTCTCGTGCCGGGTTTTTTTTGAGGGGTAAAAACCTACCTTATTCATCAAACTCCACATGAAGTGGGATACACACTTGGTCATGGGGAACACCATACCAGACATGGCGACATGGACCTCTGGAGAGTGCAAATTTTGCTAAGCGATGTGCTTCATAATTAACAGCACGACTTTCAAAAGAAAAATTACAAGAAAAAGTAGAGGCTTTGATGTTGATCTCGTTGATGACGGCGCCATAAGCCCCGCGTGCCCTTCTGTTGATGTCTAACACGACCCGTCGACAGTCCGATGCCACGATGAAGTGATGAATGCCCAGATCCTCCGCCAGGGCCAAAGCTTCCCTACATGCTATTGCCTCCAGTGTTGGGGGATCATACACTCCTTCAACTACAAGGGCCGAGCTTCCAATGTAGTTGCCCCCTTCATCTCTACAAACAGCCACCTCTGAACCACCTCTCCTCACGCGAACACCCGCATCA
The DNA here is from genome assembly GCF_002162155.2 of Triticum dicoccoides. NCBI lineage: Eukaryota > Viridiplantae > Streptophyta > Magnoliopsida > Poales > Poaceae > Triticum > Triticum dicoccoides. Next base: position 432,613,506 of record NC_041388.1, read on the forward strand.
ACATGGATTTTGTGGTGTCCAGGAGGTGGTTTTTTTGGTTTTGCCTGAACTGGCCGTGGCACCGTGCCATTAATGTTTTGGTTCTGAGCTGTATTTTGTATGATCGCCAGATCTTGCAAGTACCTCTCGATGAAGCCATGGGTTGCTTGAGGGCTCTGGAATATTGCTTCATGGATAGCTTTCCGCCGAGCATGCCATATGGACCAAAGAGTTACAACCATTGTGATAAATTGGTCATGTGTCAGCAATCCCATAAGTGTAAAGAGCCAGCTCTTCACCTTTGGTTTGGTATTAGATGTGATTTTATATGTGATCTCCTCTTCCGCTAGTGCCCAAGCGCTTCTCGAAGATGTGCATTCAAGGAGAGAGTGCCGCCATGAGTCCTGAACCCCGCATAAACCGCAGGTGCTTGAGTTGGCCATATGACGGTGTGCTCGTACATCATTGGTTGGGAGCGAGTGTTTTGATAATCTCCAGAGGAACATACGAATCTTCCCAAGGACTGATGTTTCCTAGATATACTTCCACTCTCCCTTTTCTGCCCTTGCGTTAGATGGACCAGCTTCTCCGTTTAACCACGCCTCTCTTCTTTGTTTAGTCACCACAAGCATTTTGTAAGCTGATTTAACCGTGAAGGATCCATGCCTTTCATAATGCCAAGACCAGAAATCAGGTCAGTTGCGTGTACAGAGTGGTATTCCAAGGATGATCTCTGCATCCATATGCAAAAAGGTTGCCTGAACTAGTTCTCTGTTCCATGAAGCTGTGGCCATAACGATCAGCTCGGAAACCATTGTAGGTGGGTTCTGAACATGGCAGCCGAGGGGCCGAAGGAACTCCTCCCAAGACAGCCAGTTTTGTTCCCATATATGCGTGGATGCGCCGTTACCTATCCGTTTGACAAGGCCCTGCTTTAGAACATCCCTTCCCTCGATCATAGCTCACCATACTTGGCTCGGGTGGCTGCCCAGCTCCGCATCAAGGATGTCATTCGCTGGATAGTATATGCTTTTTAGAATTCGGGCACATAGAGAATCAGTGTGTTGAAGCAGTCGCCATGCTTACCTGGCGAGCATGGCAAGGTTGAAGAGCTCAAAATCCTTGAAACCCAGACCCCCCATGTCCTTAGGTTGAGTCATGGTCTCCCAGGACACCCAATGAGGCTTCCTTTTGCCCTCTTTACTCCCCCACCAAAACTTTCTGATTAGCATGTTGAGATGTTTGCATAGTCCCCTCGGGAGCTTAAAACATGACATTGAGAACACAAGCACCGCTTGTGCCAGCGATTTAACCAAAACCTCCTTTCCTATCGTGGACATTGTGTGCTCTATCCATCCTTGTACCTTACTCCAAAGCCTATCGTTTAGATACTTGAACGCACCATTCTTGGAGCTGCCAATGTCAGAAGGCATTCCCAAATACTTCTCATTAAGAGTTTCATTGGGTACCTGTAAAGTATCTTTTATCTCCTGTCTGATCGTGTCTAGCACACCTTTGCTGAAATAGATAGATGATTTGGCATAGTTAATGCGTTGACCGGTTGCCTGACAATAGGTATTCAGAACATGGTACACCTCATTTGCCTCCGCACTATTTGCCTTGAAGAACAGCAGGCTGTCATCTGTGAATAGGAGATGGTTCACCGGAGGCGCCGTATGTGCCACCTGTAGACCATTCAGATTGGATGAGTCACTTTTTGATTTGAGGAGGCATGAAAGGCCCTCTGCTGCTATCAAGAACAAACACGGAGAAATTGGATCCCCTTGTCTGATTCCTCTAGATGGTTTAAATTGTTTTAGCTTCTTGCCATTGAACAACACTGAGAATTTGACCGTAGTTACAAGGCTCATCACTATATCAACCCATCGTTCATTGAAGCCCAGCTTCATCATAACTGCCCTCAAATAAGACCATTCAACCCTGTCATACGCTTTCATCATGTCAAGCTTGAGGGCGCAAGATTGGTTCTTCTTAGCCTTATTGCGCTTCACAAAATGCAAACACTCATAGGCTGTAATGATATTGTCTGTGATCATTCTACCAGGCACAAAAGCGGATTGTTCCTCGGATATGATGTCAGGTAGGACTATTTTCAATTTGTTGGCGATCACCTCCGATGCAATTTCATATAGAACATTGCACAAGCTAATTGGACGAAACCGAGACAAGTGTGTAGGGTTTTTCACCTTGGGTATGAGAACCAAAATAGTCTCATTGATGCATTCTGTTGACTCGTTGCCCTCCACAATTTTCAGGACCGCCTTGGTTACATCATCACCGCATGTTTCCCAAATGGTGTTGAAAAAAATGAGCCAGAAATCCATCAGGCCCGGGTGCCTTTGTCGGGAACATTTGAAACAAGGCAGCTTTCACTTCTTTCTGGCTGTACGGAGCGTTTAACATGTCATTCATATCTTGCGTCACTTTGGTCGGTATTGTGTCCAAAACCAGCGCCTTATCTTGGACCCCCTCAGAAGTGTACAGGTGGTGATAAAAGGATGTAGTCAAGCTCTCCATGTCTAGAACATTTTCTGTCGCAGACCCATCCTCTTTTAAAAGTGAATTTATCTGATTTTTTCTCCTCCTTCTACTCGCCCGTAGATGGAAAAAATATGTGTTCTTATCCCCATGCATAAGCCATTCAATACGAGCGCGTTGTCTCCATAGAATTTCCTCTCTGTGAAATAATTCTGTCAATCTCTCTACTGTTTTTAATTCCACGTGACTAGGACCAGATCTTCCTCGAATCTCCCGTAACTCCTGTAGCTGCCGCTGGAGCTGTTGGATCTCGCGCCGTACATTGCCAAAGTGTGCTCTGTCCCATCCGGACAGATCAGATGATAGCGACCGGAGTTTGTCGCTCAAGGAGATCACCGAGTCGCCCGTTCCAGTTGCCCATGCAGATTCCACCAGCGGCGCCAAACCGGGGTCTCTTTCCCAGGTCAACTCATATTGAAAAGAACGCGGGGCCCGCTGGCATGCAGCCTCATGCACGTACTTCACGTGAATTGGGACGTGATCGCTTGTCGCTGCTAGCTTGTGCTCAAGCTTAGCTGTGGGGAAAGCGATGGACCAGGCTGGGTTTGCCACGCCTCTGTCCAGTCTCACTTTAGTATGCGACCCACCTGCCACCTTCCTTTCGAAGATCCAATCCGTGCCCGTGTAACCTATGTCAGATAGGCCGCACGTATCCAGAGCATCCCTAAAGGCATCCATCTGTGCTTGACTTCTGTTTCCTACTCCGTCATGTTCATGTGTATGAAGTACCTTGTTAAAATTGCCTAAGACTAGCCAGGGTATATTGTTAGAGCCGACAATTCCCCTAAGCGTGTCCCATGTCTTATATCTTTCGTTTACTTGGGCTTCTTCGCAAACGAATGTAACCCTTGTTTTAACATCCATCAGATCGTTAATGACTGCATCAATGTGATACCTAGAGTACCCGATAACCTCAAGCTTTATTTCTTCGTTTCAAAACATCCCTAGTCCACCACTTCTACCAGAACTACTATCAGCAAAACTCTTATTAAAACCTAATGAACCAGCCAAGTTTTCGACTCTAGTTCCCTCTATTTGGGTTTCAAGGATACAAAGTACAGAGGGGGCAAGTTGCCTCGTTAGATCACGAAGCTCTTTAACTGTCGCAGGTTTGCCAATCCCGCGACAGTTCCAGCATAGCAGACTCATTGCGCTACGCGTGACCCTGTCAGGGAGCCCGCCAAACGCGCATCAAGATTTTTGGTCACCGCTGCATTCTCCTCACTGTTCTTCTCAGTTGTGTTCGAGTTTTGCTTGGTTCTCTTTGGCTCTTGTACTGAAGAAGGGCTGGGCAGTATCTGTGGGGGTGGAAGCAGCAACGGGTTGTTGGCATTGCTGCTTGCATGCGCCAATGTCAAGGATGAGTTGGTTTCACTTGCCATACCCCCTCTCTTCCTGTTATTTTCAGCCTCACTCATGGATACATCAGAAGCGGTGTTGGCTGTATCTTCCTCACTGTATTCTTCCATAGAATTTGCCTGAGAAGAGCCCCGACCACGCCCTCTTCGGGACCGGCCTCTGCCACGGCCTCCTCTTCCTCCATTGCTGTCAACTTGCCCTCCTCTTCCTCCATTACTGTCAACTCGCCCTCTTCCGGACCGGCCTCTGCCACGAGCTCTCGCGCCGGGTGATACCCCGCAAGAAAAATCAAAACAAATCGGCCCGGTGGGTCGCGACCCGGCCCACTGTGACGAGTTCTATTCGACCCCTCAACTACAGCGAGCGCCCTTCCGTTCCTCCGCCTCGGCCCATCCACCCACGTCGACGACGAGCTCTCCCCTCTCGTCCCGTCTCCTCCCCCTCGCGACGCCACCGCCGCGTCGCCGGTCGCGGGCTCGCCGCCCCAGGTAGGACGTAGCTAGTCACCCCGCCCGGCCCCGATGGCTGAGGAGCTGGTGCTCGACACGGCGATCCGGGACTGGGTCCTCATCCCGCTCTCCGTGGTCATGGTGCTCATCGGCGTGCTCCGCTACTTCGTCTCCAAGCTCATGCGCTCCCCGCCGTCGGCCTCCCCCTCCCCCGACCCCAAGACCGTCAAGGAGGGGTGCGTACTCTCGCCCTTCCCCTCCCCCTCCCTCCAATTCCGTCCCGATCTGGCCCCCGACTCGCCCGATCTGAGCGATCTGGATCGAGGAGCTAACGGGAGCTTGCCTGTTTGAGATTTCTGATAATTGC
>NC_041388.1:432618783-432768737 GCF_002162155.2 Triticum dicoccoides
CCCGATGGCTGAGGAGCTGGTGCTCGACACGGCGATCCGGGACTGGGTCCTCATCCCGCTCTCCGTGGTCATGGTGCTCATCGGCGTGCTCCGCTACTTCGTCTCCAAGCTCATGCGCTCCCCGCCGTCGGCCTCCCCCTCCCCCGACCCCAAGACCGTCAAGGCGGGGTGCGTACTCTCGCCCTTCCCCTCCCCCTCCCTCCAATTCCGTCCCGATCTGGCCCCCGACTCGCCCGATCTGAGCGATCTGGATCGAGGAGCTAACGGGAGCTTGCCTGTTTGAGATTTCTGATAATTGCTGCCGTTGCTACTGAGCTGCTGTCTGCTGATGTGGCTGATTCGAGGGTGTTTTGGCTTTTGCAGGCAGGTCGTCATCAGGGCGAGGAACCTGAGGAACGGCGCGCAGTTCATCCCGGCCAAGGCCTTCAAGGCCCGCAAGCTTTATTACACCAACGGGGTAATTCCACTAGAAGCATCTGTGTTTGATACTAAAGCCCAATTTAGGAGACATCAGTCGAGCTTAGTCCTTTAATAGTTAGGATCCAGAATAGAGGGTGCACAGAGCAGTATTGTGATGGACGTCAGAGTTGTGGGTTGGCAGGGTTGATTTGATGATTGCTTGCTTGAATATCACGTTTTCCTTCTCAAACTGTTGGAATAATATGGTGAGTGTATACCTTTGTGACATTCTTGATTGTATTGTAGGAAGCCGGATTGCTTCATGTTCCTAAAGAGGATGCCCAGAAGGCTCAGGCGGCTATGTTTTCGGACCCAAACATGGCCATGGATATGATGAAGAAGAATCTCTCCATGATAGTTCCACAGGTTCAATGACATGGAAATTGATTTACCTGTATCGCAATTACCACTACCTTCTACTAACACACTGTGTCATCCTTCTGCAGACACTTACATTTGCATGGGTGAACTTCTTCTTTTCCGGTTTTGTTGCAGGTATGTGCTTTGCCATGTATAACATATATGAATGTGATGCTTGCTCTCTTCATATGCCTTTTTCCATGTTCTTACATTTGTTTCGTGCTGTTGTAAGATCATCACTTTTAAATTTTCATGTACAAATGTGTGCCAAATTTCAAGTCAGTAAATCTATTGTATGCAATGTTGTTTCCATTGAAGGAACTCGTGATTTTCACTTAACATTTTGGCTTAAGTGCATGAGTAGATCCAAACATGCTTCTGTTTCACTGAACATTTTGGCTTGAGTGCACGAGTTGACCAATCTTTGTGCTTCAATGGTGAACCTGGTACGGTTCATCAGTGGCGAAATTTGCATATGATGTCACGAGGAGTATATTTTGTTGTGCTCGTTCAGCTGTGCTATTAGCTGAATTCTGTATGCCTTAGAAATTTGTAGTTCAGATGTTCACATACTCTAATTTGCAATTATTCACTTTGCACCGTCTTCTGGACTGTGAACATGGGATTTTTTGTAGTACAATTCTAGAAGAAAATGATGTTTTAAGATCTAGAAGTTTATGATAAGTTCAGAGGGGTTTATGGCTGATGTATGCGCATATGCAATTATGCATTATCCTTTTCTGTTTTCTTGCGATCTTAGCCTTGTACTCACATATCTGCTGATCTCTTTTCAGCCAAAATCCCCTTTCCATTGACTCAACGATTCAGGGGAATGCTGCAAAATGGGATAGACCTGAGTACTGTTGATGTGAGCTATGTTAGCAGCCGTTCATGGTGTGTAAGAAACTGATATATTTTTATTAGGTATTTCCAGGGTCTAAATGTCTTAACGGTTTGCTGTTTTGATAGGTACTTCCTCAATTTATTTGGCTTGAGGGGTCTTTTCAGTCTCATCCTTGGTGAAGAAAATGGTTAGCACTTTATTACACTCCTACACAAACATTGCGATATTTATTGTTGTCATAACCGTTTTCCTTATGGTTTATGCAGCTACTGATGATGCCCAAAAGATGATGGCGATGGGTGGTGGAATGGGCTTTAATCCAGCAATGGTATGAGAACCTTACTCTGTATTTGAATTCATGATGTTTAACCCTGTCTTATACATATAAACGTGTATGACACTGCACTTGTAATTTCACAAATTCACACACATAAGATAATGCACATTTGTTTTATATGCACTGCCCTTATAACAAATCAGATCGAATTTGTTTCCAAAAAATTGCTGTATGCTTGAAGAAGCTTGTATGGATGATGTTTGGGTTGCATTCAGGGTTGCATGTATTGTAACGATGATTTGTATAGTGAGGATATTGGTGATCGCTGTTATTTACCGACCTTTGATCATTTAGTGGACCGTCGATTAGCTGGCCTGGCCTTTCAAATTTGATTGAAATGCTACTCCAGGTTTTTAGTAGCTTTTCAAGTGTTCTGCTGTGCATTGGCATTGCAACTGTATGCTTTCCTCTGCTTCGGCTGTGCCCCTTGATCTAGGAAACTATCAATTCACATGGTTGTGCCTTTGTGTCATTCTGTGTCCCAGAGTATCACAATCTGATGTTTTACAATGTTTGGGTTGGTTCTTATTGTTGGTTTTACCTGAGTGTTTCAGTGATTTATCTGTGTTAAGACTTACTAGCACAGAAAGACCTCACCATTTTCATTTGGCCATTTTCAGAGCTTGAGCGCAGAGAAAGACAGCCTCGACATCATCCAGCATGACTGGGCTTTACCGAAGATGGAGCGTCATGCCGAAGAGGTGTTGAGGAAACTACTGAAGAATTGACCTGAACAAGCACGACTAGGCCCTGCAAGTTTTGTTTTTAGCTTGTTGACTCAGTTATACATCTGTAATTGTATTGTTTATTTACGAGCGCTACTCATTACGAAGCCGTGAGATATCTTTTTCACTCATGTAGTCTGGCAACACTAGTAGAAAAGGATGTATTCCATATCATATTTCCCTGTAACGCACGAGCTGCTTTTGGTAATCCAAGGTGACATTCTCTGAAAAAAAGAAAGATTAAGTTGTCCGCATTTGCTGTTTGGAAATTGCCTGAAAATGTAATTCGGGTCAGTCAATTTTGTGGGAGGAGGTGGAGAAGGGGCGCCATGTCAGTGAGCCGGAGGCAGGAACGCTGCGGTGAACGGCCGCGAGGCACTGGTTGCAGGAGAAGAGGAGGTTGGGAGGGAAAAAACTGGAGGAAGAAGTCCTATTGTGATCCAATGGTTAGCAAAATCGGCTCACTTTTGCCTGGAGGGAAAAAACTGGAAGAAGTCGTGTAGCGATCCAATGGTTAACAGTGTGACTTTGCTAGAGAAGCATGGTTTGCCCATCCTTAGTACCTTAGAAGTGATCTTTTAACTGAAAATCATCTTTCTATGCGAAGTGTTATACTAGCCCTGCTTAATATGGACCACCCATTTGCAATTATACCCAATATTTTCAATTTTCTATGGTGTATATGGAAGTCCAGATGTGATTGTCTTTTTGATAGGAGGCGCCTACTCCCACACCAGATACACAAGGCTGCCTTAGCTTTGGACTATCAACAAAAGTTTCTAGTGGCTTCCTTGGATGATCGCAATGTCAAAATACTAATCCTCATACCCCTGTACTATTAGGTTGCCGCCGCAAGGATGTACTCTTAAATCGGATCTTCTTGTTGATGGTGCTAAGATCTATTCTGATGCTTTTTTTTTTTTTGAGAAACGATACTTCTTTTACGTGTTCAAAAGTTCCAGGTTTACCAAATGGCAGCGTTCTCAACTTCTTGCAGGACCACAGGAATGTCGAAGTACAGGTCCATGCCTCAGCCTGGATCACAACTTTGCCCCTTCAAGCAGAAGCGTTGGCTCTCCTTCTTACTGCCAAGATTTCGCAACTCTTGCAGGTATCTCAGCCAACTTTCCTGGCGGACAACATTTCTCTGGGGAAGGCGGTGTTGCTGCTGACTCCACTCCGTGGGCAATCAGAGCATCGCTTGCAAGTTTCCTCAGGACTACTGATGATCTCCATTCGTAGGTGTTCCACATTTCAGTGTGAGATTAATGGAATTGCTCACAATGGTGCTCACCAGGTTCTTAGTAGTGCAACTGAACCTCTCTTTAGCTGCTTTGGTTCAGCTGACAGGAAAATGCTCTGCCTGTAATTTCCATCCTCTCTACCTTGTCTCTACGATGCTCTGTACTACATGCTGTATTCTGCTACCGAGCTGAATATATTGATGCCTCGTGCGCCTTTCCTTGTTCAAAATAAAAATAAAAATGGAGGGTTTGTGCTGCTCAACCTTGCCATTATGTAAATTAAATATGGCCACGCGCATATTTACACACTTATGTAGATATTTTGTACTACTAGTTGTATTCTGTCACACTTCACAATGCTGCATTAGCCTACTTACACACATCACCAGCCAGAATGGCAGACTCTACACACACCACCAGCCAGAATGGCAGACTCACATGACGGGGTAGCTCGCGAGCAGAGCGACGCCGCACAGGCCGGTGGGCATGCCGGCGTCGCGCTGCAGACGCATGTAGCCGGCCTCGCCCCACCCCGCCCCCCACGAGTTCTTGATGATCCAGTACTTCCCGGACCCCTCGTCGACGGTGGCGTTGGTCTCGCCGTAGCCCACCACGGTGACGCCGTGGTTCACCTGCGCGGTGCAGGGCCCCGAGAAGACGCCGCCACCGTAGAGCTGCCACACGAAGCCCCCCGCGTCGACGGCCACCGACACGGGCTGCGCGGCGGCGGCCCGCAGCAGGTCCGGCTCGCTGTTGGCCGTCACGTTCCGGTACCCGGCGATGCTCACCGTGGTCTCGTTGAGCTTGGCCGTCTGGCAGACGCCGTTGACGCCCAGGTACGGGTAGCTGGCCTCGGTGGTCAGGCCGTGGTTGTCCATGACGAACTCGTAGGCCCAGCTCATGAACCCGCCGGCGCACCCCACCGCCTCGGCGTCGCAGTCCACCAGCTCCTGCTCCGACAGCGACACCAGCTTCCCCTTCTTGATGTGGTTCAGCCCCTCCATGGCCGCCACCGCCGCGAACGCCCAGCACGAGCCGCAGCCGCCCTGGTTCTTCACCGGCACCACCGCCCCTTTCTTCCTCCAGTCCACCTCCTTGGGCAGAGTACTATTATCATTGTCAGCCTCTTTTTCAGGCATTGTCACCTGCGAAAATGATCATTCCAAGACCAAAACATTTGTCAGACAAACGCAGACATATCAGTATATAGACATCACAAAATGATTTTCCAACTTTCAACGATGATCCAAGAATCAAAATTCAAAACTATTAGTATCAAACATGTACATAATTCGAGAGAAGAAAGCATTCACGCACGGGGGCAAAGTTCTCTGTTCTCGGAGCGCGCCGGCCGGTTCGCCCCGGAGCGCCTAGGCCGAGCACCTTGGCCCTGAACTCCTCGTTCGTCAGGTCGGCGAACTTGTTGTCGGTCAGCGTGTAGCTGTGGCCACCGGAGTTGAACTCCTCGATGAGCTCAACGTTCTTCCTGTACACCTCGAGCCTCCTCTGCTTCTCGCCGGCGTCGGTGTAGGCGCGGCCGTGCTTGCCCATCCACCGCTCGAACCTCCTGACCATCGGATCATCGTCGGCAACAGCGAGAGCGGCGCAGGCCGAGACGAGCAGCAGGAGAAGTAGGGAGGGCCTGGCCATTGCTGGAGCTATCGGCCTTCGAGAGAACTGAGGAGGCAGGAGTATGCATGAGCAGGCCGTTATGGGCTGTTTATAATTTTATTTGATGTTGTTTTTGGCATTTAGTCCGTTTATCATTCGATGTGTGTGATTTGGGGGTGGTCTGGTGTGCAAGCATGCACAACTGCATGTGATCTGTGCTGCAAAGAGCAACAGGTCGGGCAGTCACAAGGTTCTATAATTACAGTAGGATCTCAGAAAGAGTATCACATCATCTTCAGAGTCAGTGAACTGCATGCATAGAGTAATAGTAACTCCCAAGTTCTTCCTGAATTCACGAGACGCCCACCAGAATGTGCACCTCAACAGTTTATCACTGTCCCATATGTCAGAAGGCTAACAAGCAGGGAATAAAGGCTAGAATGCATATGTTTTTCATGTTCAGTCGAGCAACAAGAAACGGCATTAAGGAAAAATACAGCTCTTGGAACAACACACTAGTCTTTCTGAACATTGGCAACGGTTTGCTTCTGACCATACATAGCAACTTGTCGCATCTAGAGTTTGAGATCATGGCGTCGGCTCGAGGTCATGGCATCGGCGGCAAGGCTCCACGGCATTTAGCTTGACTCTGGAGGGAACCTTTGGCTCAACATATGTCCTGATAGCCGAGAGCCCCTTACGAGCTTCCGCCAAAAAGTCCAAGTGCAACAGCAAGCACTTGCCAGTACTGTTGGATGAGCAGCTGGCCCAAGGATGCCCTCGTGTCGTGTCCAATGTAAGGCATTCGAGTGACGTCGCATTCTCAATGATATGGCATGTCAGCTCAACCAAGCTCTTCGCCGAGGAGAAACCGATGATCTTCACTGTCTTAAGGTTATCATGGCGGTGTCCTGGTACCTGCCTCAAATTTGAATGGTCTCCCACGATTGACTCATGCTTCATGTCTTTCTGCAACACCTGAAGATATAACAAGCCAAGATACTTGGATTAATGGATTCACCATTGTTTAATGTGACATCTTTGCAGGATTAACAGTGACTTACATTCAAGAAGAAAGTCTCCAAGGAAGGAGCAGCATCAAAGAAGGATATGAGAGAACAATAGTCATAGGCCGGCGAAAATGTCACTGTACAAAGACTGACACTCAAGTACTTGAGGTGTAAGAATTTGCTAGGCAGCATTGGTGTATCGACCATCTACACAAAGATATATTGGATTAGTTAAAATATGCATATAACAGCTGGTATAAGAATTTGCATATTTAGAGTATACCTCACTACATGAACTCAGGGAAAGATCTTCAACATTTGGCAAGCTCAATGGGAGATCAGCACGAGCATAACATACAGCACCAGGATGGGACATGCCGAGCTTCTTCAATTGCAATGCTACTCCAAATGATATCTGTACCTGGTGGGAATCATGAAAATTAAAACTGACGAGGTTTGGAGCTTCTATCCCTATCACCTGTAGAGACCTGCATTCAAACACCTTCAGGTATCTGAGCTGTTGCAGATGGAACGGAATCTTAAGGCAAGTTAGCGGACTGCATTGTGAGAGTCGCATCCATTGGAGAACAAAGCAATTGTGAAGAAGGCACCCCAGCTGCTCCTCTGTGATACAGACATAACACAAATCAATCCTTGTCATCTTTTTTAAGCCAAGTTCAACGCTGGGAGAGAAAACACAATGGGAAAGGCGTAGATGCTGCATCGAGTTTCCATTCCCATTAGCTAAAAGAGACCATGGGAAGTTGTAGTATGTTCCCGATGCTGAAGATAGCTGAACAGTGAGTTCTTCAATCCCAGGTGTAAGCTGAACAGTGAGTTCTTCAATCCCAGGTGTAAGCTGAACAGTGAGTTCTTCAATCTCAGGTGTAACAGCTGTCTGAAGCCACCTATCAACATTGCTGACCATGGCATTGGAATAACGGAAAACAATCCTGAGTGTCTTCACACCAATGCGTGAGCGGTTTTTTAAGATGTGGTCAACTTTTTTGGTGAAATTTCCTATTTCATCCTCTCCACACGGATTCATATTCATGCCCAGTGCTTCCATACTGAATGTAAGATTTGGATGGCATCTCCATAAACTTAGAAAGGCACGAGACACGCAAGCAGCTCGGGCAGCATCTCGCATTGGTAGTAGGGAATGTATATGACACCAGATGTCCTACATGTACAAGCATGTGAGGCCAAATGCTTATTTCAAATGGATAAAAGAAGAACAAGCCAGAGAAGAGCATAGAACCACGTCCAGAGAAGTACAAGCCACTGCTAAGAGAGGAGCTCTATGAAATGAGGAATTATATCTAGTCCTTATTGAGATAGCAGGGTAGCAGGGGATCTAACACTCCGTTAGGACCGGCATAGGGGCTTAGCCTAGTGGGTTATGGCCCAAGTATCTTAATTAGGGGCTTAGCCCAATTATCTTATCGTATTAGGATCGTTTGCTTAGGAGTCAAGTAAACCTCTCTATATAAGGAGAGGAGATGTATCAATCTAATCAAGCAAGAATCAATCAATATTTGCTCGGCTTCCCTTAGGGAGCCAGGAGACCTAAACCCTAGCCGCCTCCTGCTTTCGCCGCCGCTGCTCCCGTCACAAGGACGGCGCCACGCCGCCGGCCGCCGCGCACCAGCCCTCGCCCTTCCCCCTCCTTCCCTTACAGGCTACGCCCTAGACCGGGTAGAACCCTAGTTTCTACCAATTTGGTATCCAGAGACTCGGGTTTGATCATGTCGTGTCAACACCCACGCCGCCGCTGCCCATCATCACCACCGCCCCGATGACCACTGCCGGGTCCCCAACGCCGCCGGCCCCGATCACCTCCGCGCCGCCGGCCCCCGTCACTTCCGCGCCGCCGACAACCTCCGTCTTCACGCCGAAGGAGATGACCAGCACCCTGGGGGACCTCGTGACGGCCGTCCAGGGCATCTCCCTGTACTTGGCCGGCCCGCACACCACCCCGCCGGTTGCGCCCCCCGCCTACAGCCACCCGGCGACGCAGTGGCCGATCCAGAACGCGTCGAGCCCGAGCGGGATGCCCCTGCTGCCGTTCCAGGCGGGCTACACCGGCAGGCCCCCGCCGCTGCTGCACCTGCCCTGGTACTCGGTACCCGCGGCGATCGCCGGGGCCCATCCGTCGCTCCAGCCGCCGCCCGCCCCAGCGCCGTCCTGGCCGCAGTGGCCCGCGCCCGTTCTCGCGGCGCCACCTGCGCCTCCCGCGCCCGCCCCAGCGCCGCAGTGGCCCCAGTCGCGCCAATCGCGCCGCCCGCACCGGTCCAGCTCCCACCGCTGCCGCCCAGCTCCGGACTAGGCCAGTCCACACCGGGAGGACTTCCGATCCAGCAGGTCCGATTTCCGCCGTCACCGTCCCCGATCCCGGCCTGGCTAATCGGGACGTTGCCACCGCCGGTGTACACAGAGGCCGGGGATCCACCGGTACCCACGCTGCAGTCTGGGGCCTCGTCCAGCTCCACGAGGGCCTACGACGGCCTCCCCACCGTTGACCGGGCACCGTCATCATCACTGCTCCGCACCGCCGAGCCGGTCGGCCATGGCGCGACGTCCCAGACGCCGCCACGGTTCGCCAAGATCGATCTCACCACTTATGATGGCACAGAGGACCCGCTTAACTGGCTCAACCAGTGTGAGCAGTTTTTCCGTGGCCAGCGCACGCTCGCGTCGGAGCGCACTTGGCTGGCATCCTGCCACCTTTGCGGTGCAGCCCAGACCTAGTACTACGCCCTCGAGCAGGACGAGGGCAGCATGCCCCCTTGGGAGCGCTTCCGCGAGCTCTGCCTCCTTCGCTTTGGGCCTCCGGTTCGCGGGAGCCGCCTGGCGGAGCTCGGCCGCTTTCCCTTCACCTCCACGGTGTAGGACTTCGCCAACCGTTTCCAGGCCCTGGCATGCCATGCGTCGGGCATGACGGCGCAGCAGCGGGCCGACCTCTTTGTCGGTGGACTTCCGGATCACATCCGCGTGGACGTGGAGCTTCGGGGACCCCAAGATATCCGGACGGCCATGTACTACGCCCGCTCGTTTGAGCGCCGCGCGGTGGCCGTCCAGCAGGAGTCGCCGTCCCGGGCCACTGGGTCGCTACCCTGGCCAGATCCCGCTCAGGGTCGGCCTGCTCAGGCTTCCGCGGCACCCCTCGCCGTGACCGCGGCGCGCCCGTTCTGCCGGCTAACCTCGGCCGAGCTACTCGAGCGTCGCCGCCAAGGGTTGTGCTTCAACTGCGACGGACCGTACACACCCGGCCACGCCTGCCCGCGACTCTTCTACCTGGAGGTTGCAGACTACATTTCGGAGGACGTCGTCGCCGCCGACCTTGCCGCCCCCGGCTGTCGCGAAGGTGTTTGACGCTGGTTGATCACCTCAAGGAGTTCAGCAAGCGCTTCCCCACCTTACAGCTCGAGGACGAGCTGTTTGTGCAGGCGGGGAGAAGTGTTATGACCGGCATAGGGGCTTAGCCCAGTGGGTTATGGCCCAAGTATCTTAATTAGGGGCTTAGCCCAATTATCTTATCGTATTAGGATCGTTTGCTTAGGAGTGAAGTAAACCTCTCTATATAAGGAGAGGAGATGTATCAATCTAATCAAGCAAGAAGCAATCAATATTTGCTCGGCTTCCCTTAGGGAGCCGGGAGACCTAAACCCTAGCCGCCTCCTGCTTTCGCCGCCGCTGCTCCCGTCGCAAGGACGGCGCCACGCCGCCGGCCGCCGCGCACCAGCCCTCGCCCTTCCCCTTCCTTCCCTTACAGGCTACGCCCTAGACCGGGTAGAACCCTAGTTTCTACCACACTCACAACAGGCATTCTTCTTCGGACAGTTAGAACAAAGCAAAGCTACTGATGCAGTAGGACTGTAGCAGGTTGCAGCACTAAAGAAATGTATGTTTATACTGTACTTCTTATTTAGCTAGCACAAGTCAACCAACTGGTGAACAAACATGCAGTATAAGTTATTTCCATTATCAGCATCTCACAACGTACCTCCAGAAGTTGTGGCCTGGAGTATTCTGTTCTTTCGCCCTCCCTTTCAACCCATGAACTAATCGATCCATCTGCAACACATAATGCATGATTATCATCAAACCAACATTAGAGAAGGAAATATCAAGGCATTGTTTGGTTACATGAGAAAAAAATACACCCCGGGATTGGGTTGATCCACTGCCATCACCCAATCCCCACAGTGATCAATCCCTTCCAACTACCTTAAACCCCGCCACCTCAAATTTTGTTTGGATAGTGTAAGAGGAACAGGTTCAACAAGTCTATTCTCGTTTGCCTTAAGCTAATTACACTTGTGTGGGTAAATGACATATTTGGCGTGGAAACATGATGCACCTTGGCAAACCAAGACTACCTTGACAATGAAAACTTTAAGTACACTCTCGTTTTTTGCATCCAAACTGATTCTCCATGGTCCATACAGATCAAACAGAAATTGAGAAAGAGTAAAATAATTGCTAAAAAAATACACACTGATATCTGGCAGAACAAAAATGAAGCCTAACAAGACTATATGAGCATAGTAACTTCATCTGCTGGAATGGAAGTCATAAAGCATTTCTACACACCCTCAACTGGTCGAATAGGAAGCACCATGTGGCAGCGCTGGTCTCTTCTTTCACCCTCAGCTCATCTGAATCAGTAAAGTTACTACGAATTAATAAGGTTGGCAAAAGCAAAAAGGAAACGCAGTACTGGAAGAAGAAAATTCAGACAATTTTATAATTTGATAACAGACCAGCGATATGTAATCAACAGGGGTAAATTGCCATGACTAAACTGGAAAGAGGTATGTGCTTCTTCATACTTGTTGAGGTTCAAGAATATGCCGAGCTAATAATAATGAATGTAGATTCAATTATCCAACATTAAGAAGCAGCAGATTACTCCTAGTTCAATCCACTCTTCTCATATTCATATTAACAATTGTAAAACAGGCAACTAAATCACCTTACCAAGTCAATCAAAAGCTTTTTTTTTTCTTTTCCTACTAGGAAAGTGCTAATCAAAACAACAAGATAAAAACAGCAATTAAGACAAGATAACAGCTAAGTACAAGATTACAGGAAACATGGTCCTGACAGTGACAGGACACCGCCTGAACTGGAGGACACCGTTAAGAAGTAGTACTAACAAGAACAGCACACATATGCATGATACGTTGAAGGTTCCACCAGGATTCGCAGCTCCAGGGGAAAAAGAACGAACACAGCCCGGAACAAAATCACACGGGGCGCGTCGCACAAAAATCTGGCGTAGGAACCAGGAGGCGTAGGTGATTTGGGGAGCTTACCGGAGCCGAGGCTGGGGACGGGCGGAGAGGGGAACAATGGAGCATTTTGGTGGAAGGAAACACACGACAGGGAGGGGGGTTGGAGACCAACCGGATGAGCTGGCTCCAGCGGAGATAGAACCTTACCGGAGAGAGGGCGGCAGTCGTCGTCGCCGGCAGCGGCGGCACCGCGTCTCCCCTCCTCGGCGTCGCCGTTTCTTCTTGCGCCGCTGCCCTCGCCTCGTTTTTTTTTAATTGAGGTAGGGTTTTCTTGCGCCGTCGCCTTCAGAGGGGCAGCACAGCAGACGTTTTTTTTTTTGCACGAGAAGGCAAAAAAAAGAAGGCATCCAACAGCAAAAAAAATTCAAATTTTTGTTGAGCAGCCCTAAAATACTACTCCCTCCGTCCGGAAATACTTGACATCAAAATGAATAAATATACTACAACACTTCGGTTGGGTCTCGATGTGTCAATCATCACCGAGACTAGTCTGGCGATGGACTTTTCAAATGCCAGTTTTGTTCATTGCGGAAGAGAAACCAATCTTGTTGCTGATTGATTAGCAAAGCACTGCTATAGTCCTAGTTTATCTGAATTTTAGGACTCCAATGCCCTGACTTTATTCTTTCACATACTGTAAATGACATGGCTATCATATGAGAAATACAGTTATTTACGTTCAAAAAATATACAACACTTCGGTTGTTGTCGCAAAACAAAAACGGCACCTAGACGCACACCCACGGCCTTTTCAAACCCACCTAGCCATGCACCAGTGCCGCCGCCTACAGATCCACGACTATCACACCCTTCCAACACTGATCTCGCGGCACCCGACTCACCGACCACTGGACCGACTAATCGCGCCGCCGTTGCCCCTTTCTGCTGAAATTCGACGCGCCCCTGCACCCGGAATCTGATGTCTGCGATGCCACCGTCACACCTGCATCGCCTCTCTTCCTCGTCGAGGCCTTCTTCCCTAGCACCATCACCTCTTCGGCATGCCACCGAAGGGCAAGGGCAAGGGCGGATTCAAGGGGGTTTGGCCCCGGTCGTCCGACAACTATGGCGTCGAGTTCCAGAACGGCGGTTGGAGGTACTGGCTCGGCACCACGCGCCTACGATGTCGCGGTGTGGAAGCTCGTGCCGCCACGCTCGAGGCTAAAATTTTCAAAGATCGAGTCTCGAGCGGATGCGCAGCTTGTCGGGTCACTGGTGACAATCGAGTCTAGCCAGATCAAGCCAGCTACCCGCATTGTTGTCAAAGGTGTGGCACAACATCAGAAAGAGCGACGGGGATGCAATTGTGGTGTTTTGCGAGGGCACATTCAAAGTATGTGCATGCCGAGGTGGAGTTCAATTGGAAGAGGGATCTCAAGCAGTCGAAGGGCAAGAACGACGCCGAGGCAGGCCCTTCATCATCAAGGGGAAGAAGAAGGATGCAGGACCCTCCAGCATGGTCAACGTCGATTCCGACGTCAGGGAGTGACGAGTCTGATGATATCGAATTTCGCCCAATCTCGACAATCTTAGCACAGATTGAATTCTTATGAAGGACTTTGGTGGTGATTGTGGTGAATAACTGAATGCCCAATTATTTTGCTACCCAACATGCTATGATTCAGAAACTTGAAATATTGCTGAGCAATATATTGGTACCTACCTATATCAACCATAAAATTTGTCAAACCTCTCATTTGTGGGGTGATACTGATTTGTAGTGGCTGAAGAAACTGTTTTGCTATTTTAACTCTAGGTTGGTCTGTAGCAGGTTATTCGATCACATTCATATATAGCAAGTTTTTAGCGTAGGAATATATTTTTCAATAGTCTAAGAATATATAGTCAGGTTTTAGTTGTTCTCACTCCCTGTTATCCTCAAGTAAAGACATTAATGTGCATTTAAGAAATAATGACAACTTGACTAAGTACCCCATGATTTCATGTAATTTAATTCAGAATGCAGAGGAGCCTTGCTGTTGTTGTTGAAAAAGTTAGAGAATCTACAACCACGAACACCAAATCCGGCCCTGAAACGTCCGCAGAAGTGACAGAACGCGCCCGTGGGTAGTGACTGGTCACACCTCATAATTTCTCCTATGCATCCGAATACCTCATATTTCATCGCTTATATCCATACAAAGAATGCAAAAGAAATCCTATGTACTACGCAACCACACTAGCCTAAAGTACTCTTCGTTGTCGCAGATGTCCATGATCTCCGTCCCGGGCGCCGGGTAGATGGGCACGTAAGAGGGCTCAGGCTCCCCCTCATCCATATAGGCCAGCATCTCGTCGATGCCCACTTCCTGCTCTGCCTGGAGGATACTGTTGGGGAATTGCATGGAAAACAAAAAAAATTACGCACACGCAAGATCTATCCATGGTGGTGCATAGCTACGAGAGGGGGAGAGCATCTACATACCCTTGTATATCGCTAAGCGGAAGCATTTATCAATGCGGTTGATGTAGTCGTTCACCTTCACGATCCGTCCCGATCAAGTACCGAACATACGGCACCTCCGCGTTCAGCACACGTTCAACTCGATGACGTCCTTGCCTTCTCGATCCAGCAAGAAAGGCGAAGTGGTAGATGAGTTCCGGCAGCACGACGGCATGGTGACGGTGGTGGTGAAAACTATTTCCGGGAGAAGGCAAGAGGGGCCGGCGTCCAAGAGGTGGGGCGCGCTAGCCCCATGTGGGCTGGTGTGCTCTCCCTCGTTGGCCCGAACCCCTTCCGGTGATCCGACAAATATCTGGTATCCGGTGCATTCCAAAACTCTTTTGGAGACCAAATATTGTCATCTTATATATCAATCTTTACCTCTGGAGCTCCTCGTCATGCCCGTGATCTCATCCATGATTCCGAACAATATTCGATCACCAACATACATAAAACATATAATACTATATCGTCAACGAACGTTAAGCGTGCGGTTTTGGGGAACGCAGTAATTTCAAAAAAAATCCTACGCACACGCAAAATCATGGTGATGCACAGCAACGAGAGGGGAGAGTATCGTCTACGTACCCTCGTAGACCGTAAGCGGGAGCGTTATGACAACGCGGTTGATGTAGTCGTACGTCTTCACGATCGACCAATCTAGCACCGAAGGTACGGCACCTCCGCGATCTGCACACGGCTCGGTGACGTCCCGCGAACTCACGATCCAGTAGAGCTTCGAGGGATAGCTTCGTCAGCACGACGGCGTGATGACGGTGATGATGTTGCTACCAGAACAGGGCTTCGCCTAAGCACCGCTACGATATTGCCGAGGTGGATTATGGTGGAGGGGGGCACCGCACATGGCTAAAGATCAATGATCAACTTGTGTGTCTATGGGGTGCCCCCCTCCCCCGTGTATAAAGGAGTGGAGGAGGGGGAGGGCCGGCCCTCCTATGGCGTGCCCCATGGGGAGTCCTACTCCCACCGGGAGTAGAATCCCCCCTTTCCATGTAGTAGGAGTGGGAGAAGGAAGGAGGAAAGAGGAAGAAGGAAAGGGGGCGCCGCCCCCCCTTCCTAGTCCAATTCGGACCAGAGGGGGAGGGGCACGCGGCCTTCCTGGCAGCCCCTCCTCTCTTTCCACTAAGGCCCATAAGGCCCATTAAACTCCCTGGGGGGTTCCGATAACCCCCCGGTACTCCGGTATATGCCTGAACTTCACTCGAAACCCTTCCGATGTCCAAACATAGTCGTACAATATATCGATCTTTATGTCTCGACCATTTCAAGACTCCTCGTCATGTCCGTGATAAAATCCGGGACTCCGAACTACCTTCGGTACATCAAAACACATAAACTCATAATAACGATCGTCACCAAACGTTAAGCGTGTGGACCCTACGGGTTTGAGAACTATGTAGACATGACTGAGACATGCCTCCGGTCAATAACCAATAGCGGAACCTGGATGCTCATATTGGTTCCTACATATTATACGAAGATCTTTATCGGTCAAACCGCATAACGCTATACGTTGTTCCCTTTGTCATCGGTATGTTACTTGCCCGAGATTCGATCGTCGGTATCTCAATACCTAGTTCAATCTCGTTACCGGCAAGTCTCTTTACTCGTTCTGTAATGCTACATCCCATAACTAACTCATTAGCTACATTGCTTGCAAGGCTTATAGTGATGTGCATTACCGAGAGGGCCCAGAGATACCTCTCCGACAATCGGAGTGACAAATCATATTCTTGATCCATGCCAACTCAACAAACACCAGCGGAGACACCTGTAGAGCACCTTTATAATCACCCGGTTACATTGTGACGTTTGGTAGCACACAAAGTGTTCCTCCGGTATTTGGGAGTTGCATGATCTCATAGTCATAAGAACATGTATAGTTATGGAGAAAGCAATAGCAACAAACTAAACGATCATCGTGCTAAGCTAACGGATGGGTCAAGTCAATCACATCATTCTCTAATGATGCGACCCCGTTAATCAAATGACAACTCATGTCTATGGTTAGGAAACATAACCATCATTGATTTAACGAGCTAGTCAAGTAGAGGCAAACTAGTGACACTTTGTTTGTCTATGTATTCACACATGTACTAAGTTTCCGGTTAATACAATTCTAGCATGAATAATAAACATTTATCATGATATAAGGAAATATAAATAACAACTTTATTATTGCCTCTAGGGCATATTTCCTTCAGTCTCCCACTTGCACTAGAGTCAATAATCTAGATTACATTGTAATGATTCTAACACCCAAGGAGTCTTGGTGCTGATCATGTTTTGCTCATGAGAGAGGCTTAGTCAACGGGTCTGCAACATTCAAATCTGTATGTATCTTGCAAACCTCTATGTCTCCCTCCTTGACTTGATCGCGGATGGAATTGAAGCGTCTCTTGATGTGCTTGGTTCTCTTATGAAATCTGGATTCCTTTGCCAAGGTAATTGCACCAGTATTGTCACAAAAGATTTTCATTAGACCCGATGCACTAGGTATGACACCTAGATCGGATATGAACTCCTTCATCCAGACTCCTTCATTTGTTGCTTCCGAAGCAGCTATGTATTCCGCTTCACACGTAGATCCCGCCATGACACTTTGCTTGGAACTCCACCAACTAACAGCTCCACCATGTAGGGGAACACAGTAATTTCAAAAAAAAAATCCTACGCACACGCAAGATCATGGTGATGCATAGCAACGAGAGGGGAGAGTATGTCTACGTACCCTTGTAGACCGAAAGCGGAAGCGTTTATCAACGTGGTTGATGTAGTCGTACACCTTCACGATCCGTCCCGATCAAGTACCGAACGTACGACACCTCCGCGTTCAACACATGTTCAGCTCGATGACGTCCTCGCCTTCTTGATCTAGCAAGAGGGGCAAAGTAGTAGATGAGTTCCGGCAGCACGACGGCGTGGTGACGGTGTTGGTGAAGAATGCTACCTCTTGAGCATTGCGTTGGTTTTCCCTTGAAGAGGAAAGGGTGATGCAGTAAAGCAACGTATGTATTTCCCTCGGTTTTTGAGAACCAAGGTATCAATCCAGTAGGAGACCACGCGCGAGTCACCTCATACCTACACACACAAATAATAACCTCGCAACCAACGCGATAAAGGGGTTGTCAATCCCTTCACGGCCACTTGCAAGAGTGAGACCTGATAGAGATGATAATAATAAGATAAATATTTTTGGTATTTTTATGATATAGATTGAAAGTAAAGATTCCAAAATAAAGTAGATGGGGAACTTGTATAATGGAGAATAGACCCGGGGGCCATAGGTTTCACTAGTGGCTTCTCTCAAGATAGCATAAGTATTACGGTGGGTGAACAAATTACTGTCGAGCAATAGAAAAGTGAATAATTATGAGAATATCTAGGCATGATCATGTATAT
Organism: Triticum dicoccoides; assembly: GCF_002162155.2. Taxonomy (NCBI): domain Eukaryota; kingdom Viridiplantae; phylum Streptophyta; class Magnoliopsida; order Poales; family Poaceae; genus Triticum; species Triticum dicoccoides. The sequence continues at coordinate 432,636,540 of NC_041388.1, forward strand.
AGGCATCACGTACGACTACATCAACCGCGTTGTGCTAACGCTTCTGCATTTGGTCTATGAGGGTACATGGACACACTCTTCCCTCTCGTTGCTATGCATCACCATGATCCTGTGTGTGCGTAGGAAATTTTTTGAAATTACTATGTTCCCCAACAAATTGTTTCTTGACGCCCACTCCAAGTCTCCTGGATCACGTTTGTTCCAAAAATAACGCTCCCAAAGGTTTCATTCCGTTTGGACTCCGTTTGATATTCCTTTTCGGCGAAATTCTAAAATAGGCAAAAAAACAACAATTTGGGCTGGGCCTCCGGTTAATAGGTTAGTCCCAAAAATAATATAAAAGTGTAAAAATAAGCCCATTAACATCCAAAATAGATAATATAATAGCATGGAGCAATAAAAAATTATAGATACATTGGAGACGTATCAAAGAACAATCTCCGCAGGGCTTCGCCTAAGCACTACGAAAACTATTACGGAGGATAAACTAGAGGGGACGGGGTTGCCGGCACACGGCTTGGTGTTTCTTGATGTGTCTTGGGTGCTAGACCTACCCCTCTATTTATATGTTGAGCCTTGGGGTCGAAACTTGGAGTAAAAGCCTCCACAAAGTCGGTTTCACCCGAAAGGCAAGAGTCCTTCTCGGACTCCAGGGCCAGACACTAGGGTTCCCGGCGTCTGGACCCAGACGCCAGGGACCCTGGCGTCTGGCCCCTGGACTCCGCAAAACTTCCTTTTGCGCTTTCCAAAAACCTTGTGGGCTTTCCCCTTTGGCCCAAATAAAGTGTTCTCGTACCCAAACATTTCGGGAAACATCCGGAACCCCTTCCGGAGACCAAACACTATTATCCCATATATCAAACTTTATCTCTGGATCATTCCGGAGTTCCTCGTCATGTCCGTGATCTTATATGAAACTCCGAACAACATTCGGTTACCAAAGCGGTTGATGTAGTCGTATGTCTTCACGATCGACCGATCTAGCACCGAAGGCACGACACCTCCGCGATCTGCACACGTTCGGCTCGGTGACGTCCCGTGAACTCACGATCCAGTAGAGCTTCGAGGGAGAGCTTCGTCAGCACGACGGCGTGATGACGGTGATGATGTTGCTACCGGAACAGGGCTCCGCCTAAGCACCGCTATGATATTGCCGAGGTGGATTATGGTGGAGGGGGGCACCGCACACGGCTAAAGATCAATGATCAACTTGTGTGTCTATGGGGTGCCTCCCTGCCCCATATATAAAGGAGTGGAGGAGGGGGAGGGCCGGCCCTCCTATGGCGCGCCCCATGGGGAGTCCTACTCCCACCGGGAGTAGGATTCCCCCCTTTCCATGTAGTAGGAGTACGAGAAGGAAGGAGGAAAGAGGGAGAAGGAAAGGGGGGGGGGCGCCCCCCTTCCAAGTCCAATTTGGACCAGAGGGGGAGGGGCGCGTGGCCTGCCCTGGCAGCCCCTCCTCTCTTTCCACTAAGGCCCATAAGGCCCATTAAACTCCCTGGGGGTTCCGGTAACCCCCCGGTACTCCGGTATATGACCGAACTTCACTCGAAATCCTTCCGATGTCCAAACATAGTCGTCCAATATATCGATCTTTATGTCTCGACCATTTAGAGACTCCTCGTCATGTTCGTGATCAAATCCGGGACTCCGAACTACCTTTGGTACATCAAAACACATGAACTCATAATATCGATCGTCACCAAATGTTAAGCGTGCGGACCCTACGGGTTCGAGAACTATGTAGACATGGCCGAGACACTTCTCTGGTCAATAACCAATAGCGGAACGTGGATGCTTCCTACATATTCTACAAAGATCTTTATCGGTCGAACCGCATAACAACATACGTTGTTCCCTTTGTCATCGGTATGTTACTTGCCCGAGATTTGATCGTCGGTATCTCAATACCTAGTTCAATCTCGTTACGGGCAAGTCTCTTTACTCATTTCGTAATGTATCATCCCGCAACTAACTCATTAGTTGCATTGCTTGCAAGGCTTATAGTGATGTGCATTACCGAGAGGGCCCAGAGATACCTCTCCAACAATCGGAGTGAAAAATCCTAATCTCGATCTATGCCAACTCAACAAGTACCATTGGAGACACCTGTAGAGCAACTTTATAATCACCCAGTTACGTTGTGACGTTTGGTAGCACACTAAGTGTTCCTCCGGTAATCGGGAGTTGCATAATCTCATAGTCATAGGAACATGTATAAGTCATGAAGAAAGCAATAGCAGTAAACTAAAACGATCAAGTGCTAAGCTAATGGAATGGGTCAAGTCAATCACATCATTCTCCTAATGATGTGATCCTGTTTATCAAATGACAACTCATGTCTATGGTTAGGAAACATAACCATCTTTGACCAATGAGCTAGTCAAGTAGAGGCATACTAGTGACAATCTGTTTGTCTATGTATTCACACATGTATTATGTCTCCGGTTAATATAATTCTAGCATGAATAATAAACATTTATCATGAAATAAGGAAATAAACAATAACTTTATTATTGCCTCTAGGGCATATTTCCTTCGGTCTCCCACTTGCACTAGAGTCAATAATCTAGTTCACATCGTCATGTGATTTAACACCAATAGTTCACATCTTTATGTGATTAGTTCACATCTCCATGCGGCTAACACCCAAAGGGTTTACTAGAGTCAATAATCTAGTTCACATTGCTATGTGATTAACACCCAAAGAGTGATCAAGTTTTGCTTGTGAGAGAAATTTAGTCAACGGGTCTGCCACATTCAGAGCTGTGTGTATTTTGCACATTTTCTATGTCTACAATGCTTTGCACGGAGCTACTCTAGCTAATTGCTCCCACTTTCGATATGTATCTAGATCGAGACTTAGAGTCATCCAGATCGGTGTCAAAGCTTGCATCGACGTAACTCTTTACGACGAACTCTTTATCACCTCCATAACCGAGAAATATTTCCTTAGTCCTTTAAGGATAATTTTGACCGCTGTCGAGTGATCTACTCCTAGATCAAAATTGTACTCCCTTGCCAAACTCAGGGCAGGATATACAATAGATCTGGTACACAGCATGGCATACTTTATAGAACCTATGGCTGAGGCATAGGGAATGACTTTCATTCTCTCTATATCTTTTGCCGTGGTCGGGCTTTGAGTCTTACTCAACTTCACACCCTGCAACACAGGCAAGAACTCTTTCTTTGACTGTTCCATTTTGAACTACTTCAAAATCTTGTCAAGGTATGTACTTATTGAAAATATATCAAGAGTCTTGATCTATCTCTATAGATCTTGATGCTCAATATGTAAGTAGCTTCATCGAGGTCTTTCTTTAAAAAACTCTTTTCAAACACTCCTTTATGCTTTCCAGAAAATTCTACATTATTTCCGATCAACAATATGTCATTCACATATACTTATCAGAAATGCTGTAGTGCTCCCTTTCACTTTCTTGTAAATACATGCTTCACCGCAAGTCTGTATAAACCCATATGCTTTGATCACTTTATCAAAGCATATATTCCAACTCCGAGATGCTTGCACCAGTCTATAGATGGATCGCTGGAGCTTGCTCACTTTGTTAGAACCTTTAGGATCGACAAAACCTTCTGGTTGCATCATATACAACTCTTCTTTAAGAAATCCATTAAGGAATATAGTTTTGACATCCATTTGCCAGATTTCATAAAATGTGGCAATTGCTAACATGATTCGGACAAACATTTAAGCATCAATACGAGTGAGAAAATCTCATCGTAGTCAACGCCTTGAACTTGTCGAAAACATTTTTGTGACAATTCGAGCTTTGTAGATAGTAACACTACTATCAGCGTCCGTCTTCCTCTTGAAGATCCATTTATTCTTAATGACTCACCGATCATCAGGCAAGTCAATCAAAGTCCATACTTTGTTCTCATACATGGACCCCATCTCAGATTTCATGGCCTAGCCATTTCGCGGAATCTGGGCTCATCATCGCTTCCTCATAGTTTGTAGGTTCGTCATGGTCTAGTAACATGACTTCCAGAATAGGATTATTGTACTACTCTGGTGCGGACCGTACTCTGGTTGACCTACGAGGTTCCCTAGTAACTTGATCTGAAGTTTCATGATCATCATCATTAGTTTCCTCACTAATTGGTGTAGGAATCACTCGAACTGATTTCTGTGATGAACTACTTTCCAATTCGGGAGAAGGTACAATTACCTTATCAAGTTCTACTTTCCTCCCACTCACTTCTTTCGAGAGAAACTCCTCTAGAAATTCTTAGCAATAAAATGTCTTGCCTTCGGATCCGTGATAGAAGGTGTACCCAACATTTTCTTTTGGATATCGAATGAAGACGCACTACTCCGGGTTTGAGCTTATCAGTTTGAAACTTTTGCACATAAGCATCGCAACCCCAAACTTTAAAAATGACAGCTTTGGCTTCTTGCCAAACCATAGTTCATACGGTGTCATCTCAACAGATTTAGATGATGCCATATTTAATGTGAATGTAGCTGTCTCTAATGCATAACCCCAAAATGATAGCGGTAAATCAGTAAGAGACATCATAGATTGCACTATATCCAATAAAGTACGGTTATGATGTTCGGACACACCATTACGCTGTGGTGTTCCAGGTGGCGTGAGTTGAGAAACTATTCCGCATTGTTTCAAATGAAGACCAAACTCATAACTCAAATATTCTCCTTGATGTCTACTACACAACCTTCTTCTTGTAGACGTTGTTGGGCCTCCAAGTGCAGAGGTTTGTAGGACAGTAGCAAATTTCCCTCAAGTGGGTGACCTAAGGTTTATCAATCTGTAGGAGGCGTAGGATGAAGATGGTCTCTCTCAAGCAACCCTGCAACCAAATAACAAAGAGTCTCTTGTGTCCCCAACACACCCAATACAATGGTAAATTGTATAGGTGCACTAGTTCGGCGAAGAGATGGTGAAACAAGTGGTATATGGATGGTAGATAAAGGTATTTGTAATCTGAAATTATAACAACAACAAGGTAACTAATGATAAAAGTGAGTGTAAACGGTATTGCAATGCGTGGAAATAAGGCCTAGGGTTCATACTTTCACTAGTACAAGTCCTCTCAACAATAATAACATAATTGGATCATATAACTATCCCTCAACATGCAACAAAGAGTCACTCCAAAGTCACTAATAGCGGAGAACAAATGAAGAGATTATGGTAGGGTACGAAACCACCTCAAAGTTATTCTTTCCAATCAATCCGTTGGGCTATTCCTATAAGTGTCACAAACAGCCCTAGAGTTCGTACTAGAATAACACCTTAAGACACAAATCAATCAAAACCCTAATGTCACCTAGATACTCCAATGTCACCTCAAGTATCCGTGGGTATGATTATACGATATGCATCACACAATCTCAGATTCATCTATTCAACCAACACATAGAACCTCAAAGAGTGCCCCAAAGTTCCTATCGGAGAATCACGACGAAAACATGTGCCAACCCCTATGCATAGGTTCATGGGCGGAACCCGCAAGTTGATCACCAGAACATACATCAAGTGAATCACGTGGTATCCCATTGTCACCACAGATACGCACGGCAAGACATACATCAAGTGTTCTCAAATCTTTAAAGACTCAATCCGATAAGATTACTTCAAAGGGGAAACTCAATTCATTACAAGAGAGAAGAGGGGGAGGAGAAACATAAGATCCAACTATAATAGCAAAGCTCGCGATACATCAAGATCGTGCCGAACACGCAAGAGAGGGATCAAACACATAGCTACTGGTACATACCCTCAGCCCCGAGGGAGAACTACTCCCTCGTCATGGAGAGCACCGGGATGATGAAGATGTCCACCGGAGAGGGATTGCCCCCTCCAGCAGGGTGCCGGAACAGGTCTAGATTGGCTTTCGGTGGCTACGGAGGCTTCTGGCGGCGGAACTCCCGATCTATTGTGCGTTCTGGAAGTTTTAGGTCACGTGGGTATATATGGGTGCAGGGAGGACGTCGGAGGAGCCACAGGGGTCCCATGAGACAGGGGCGCGCCCTAGGGGGGGCGCCCCGCACCCTCGTGAGCACCTCGTGTCTCCCCTGACGTGGGGTCCAAGTTCATCAGGTGTGTTTCCTTCCAAAAATAACTTCTCCAGTTGATTTCGTTCCATTTCGACTCCGTCTGATATTCCTTTTCTTCAAAACACTGAAATAGGCATAAAACAGCAAATCTGGGCTGGGCCTCCGGTTAATAGGTTAGTCCCAAAAATAATATAAAAGTGGAAAATAAAGCCCAATATTGCCCAAAACAGTAGATAATATAGCATGGAGCAATCAAAAATTATAGATACGTTGGAGACGTATCAAGCATCCCCAAGCTTAATTCCTGCTCGTCCTCGAGTAGGTAAATGATAAAAAAGAAATTTTGATGCGGAGTGCTACTTGGCATAATTTCAATGTAATTCTTCCTACTTGTGATATGAATATTCAGATCCATAAGATTCAAGACAAAAGTTCATACTGACATAAAAACAATAATACTTCAAGCATACTAACAAAGCAATTATGTCTTCTCAAAATAACATGGCCAAAGAAAGTTATCCCTACAAAATCATATAGTCTGGCTATGCTCCATCTTCACCACACAAAATATTTAAATCATGCACAACCCCGATGACAAGCCAAGCAATTGTTTCATACTTTTGATGTTCTCAAACTTTTTCAATCTTCACGCAATATATGAGCGTGAGCCATGGACATATCACTATAGGTGGAATAGAATGGTGGTTGTGGAGAAGACAAAAAGGGAGAAGATAGTCTCACATCAACTAGGCGTATCAACGGGCTATGGAGATGACCATCAATAGATATCAATGTGAGTGAGTAGGGATTGCCATGCAACGGATGCACTAGAGCTGTAAATGTATGAAAGCTCAACAAAAGAAACTAGTGGGTTTGCATCCAACTTGCTTGCTCACGAAAACCTAGGGCAATTTGAGGAAGCCCATCATTGGAATATACAAGCCAAGTTCTATAATGTAAAATTCCCACTAGTATATGAAAGTGACAACATATGAGACTCTCTATATGAAGAACGTGGTGCTACTTTGAAGCACAATATATGAGACTCGCTATATCATGGTGCTACTTTGAAGCACAAGTGTGGAAAAATGGATAGTAGCATTGCCCCTTTTTATTTTTATTTATTTTTATTTGGACTTTCTTTTTTTATTTGGCCTTTATTTTTTTGGCCTTTCTCTTTTTTTGGACTTTTTTTATTTGGGACAATGCTCTATTAATGATGATCATCACACTTCTATTTATTTACAACTCAATGATTACAACTTGATGCTAGAACAAAGTATGACTCTATATGGATGCCTCCGGCGGTGTACCAGGATGTGCAATGACTCATGAGTGACATGTATGAAAGAATTATCAATGGTGGCTTTGCCACAAATACGATGTCAACTACATGATCATGCAAAGACATATGACAATGATGGAGTGTGTCATAATAACGGAACGGTGGAAAGTTGCATGGCAATATATCTCGGAATGGCTATGGAAATGCCATAATAGGTAGGTATGGTGGCTGTTTTGAGGAAGGTATATGGTATGTTTATGGTACCGGCGAAAGTTGCGCGGTACTAGAGAGGCTAGCAAAGGTGGAAGGGTAAGAGTGCGTATAATCCATGGACTCAACATTAGTCATAAAGAACTCACATACTTATTGCAAAAATCTACAAGTTATCAAAGCAAAGTATTATGCGCATGCTCCTAGGGGGATAGATTGGTAGGAAAAGACCATCGCTCGTCCCCGACCACCACTCATAAGGAAGGCAATCAATAAATAAATCATGCTCCGACTTCGTCACATAACGGTTCACCATACGTGCATGCTACGAGAATCACAAACTTCAACACAAGTATTTCTCAAATTCACAACTACTCAACTAGCATGATTCTAATATCACCATCTCCATATCTCAAAACAATCATCAAGTATCAAACTTCTCTTAGTATTCAACACACTCATAAGAGAATTTTATTATTAATCTTGTATACCTAGCATGTTAGGATTTTAAGAAAATTACCATGCTATTTAAGACTCTCAAAATAATCTAAGTGAAGCATGAGAGTTCATCTATTTCTTCAAAATAAAACTACGACCATGCTCTAAAAGATATAAGTGAAGCACTAGAGCAAATGACAAACTACTCCGAAAGATATAAGTGAAGATCAATGAGTATTCGAATAATTATGCAACTATGTGAAGACTCTCTAACATTTAATAATTTCAGATCTTGGTATTCTATTCAAACAGCAAGCAAAGCAAAATAAAATTACATTCTAAGAATAGAAAACATCATGTGAAGAAGCAAAACTTAGGATCAACCGATACTAACCGATAGTTGTTGAAGAAGAAAGGTGGGATGCCAACCGGGGCATCCCCAAGCTTAGATGCTTGTGACTTCTTGAAATATTATCTTGGTGTGCCTTGGGCATCCCCAAGATTGAGCTTTTGTGTCTCCTTAATTCCTCTCATATCACGGTCTCCCTAAATCTCAAAAGCTTCATCCACACAAAACTCAACAAGGACTCGTGAGATAGGTTAGTATAAACCATTGCCAAAACCCTATCATACTCTACTGTAGCAAATCACTAAAATTATTATTCAACATTGAATACTAAATGCCTCTGCATATTTAATAGTCCTATCCTCAAATATAATTATTAAAGAAGCAAACATATGCAAACAATGCAAACATAACAGCAATCTGCCTAAACAGGATAGTCTGTAAAGAAAGCAGCAACATCCATACTTCCCTAGCTCCAAAATTTATGTAATAAAATTCCCACTGTAGTAAATTTATCATATCTTAATATGCAAAAGGTTTCAACATTTTATCACATTATGAATTTTCTAGGGAATTATTGCAACAGCGGTAAACTTTCTGTTTTCAAACAGCAACATGTATACTTGTAACATAGGCATAGTAAAGGCTATCAATGCCACTTTTATTGAAATAAAAGATGCAAAACATTGTTATAAATAACAGAAAGCAAATCCTAACAAAATAAATTGACGCTCCAAGCAAAACACATATCATGTGGCGAATAAAAATATAGCTCCAAGTAAAGTTACCGATGAACGAAGACGAAAGAGGGGATGCCTTCCGGGGCATCCCCAAGCTTAGCCTCTTGGCTATCCTTGAATATTACCTTGGGGTGCCTTGGTCATCCCCAATCTTAGGCTCTTGCCACTCCTTATTCCATAGTCCATCGAATCCTTACCCAAAACTTGAAAACTTCACAACACAAAACTTAAAGTAGAAAACTCGTGAGCTCCGTTAGTATAAGAAAATAAATCACCACTTCAAGGTACTGTAATGAACTCATTCTTTATTTATATTGGTGTTAAACATACTGTATTCCAACTTTATCTGTGGTTTATAAACTATTTTACTAGCCATAGATTCATCAAAATAAGCAAACAACACAATGAAAACAGAATCTGTCAAAAACAGAACAGTCTGTAGTAATCTGGATCAAACGTGTACTTCTGGAACTCATAAAATTCTCAAATAAATTGCTGGACCTGAGGAATTTATCTATTAATCATCTGCAAAAATAATTAACTAAATATCACTCTCTAAATAAAAATGGCAGCAATTCTCATGAGCACTAAAGTCTCTGTTTTTGACAGCATGATCAACAAGACTTTCCCCAAAGTCTTCCCAACGGTTCTACTTGGCACAAACACTAATTAAAAGCATAAAACCACATCTAAGCAGAGGCTAGATTAATTATTTATTACTAAACATGAGCAAAAAGCAAGGAACAAAAATAAAATTGGGTTGCCTCCCAACTAGCGCTATCGTTTAATGCCCCTAGCTAGGCATGATGATTTCAATGATGCTCACATAAAGGATAAGAATTGTAACATAAAGAGAGCATCATGAAGAATATGACTAGCACATTTAAGTCTAACATACTTCCTATGCATAGGGATTTTGTGAGCAAACAACTTGTGGGAACAAGAATCAACTTGCATAGGACGGTAAAACAAGCATAACTTCAAAACTTTAAGCACATAGAGAGGAAACTTGATATTATTGCAATTCCCACAAGCATATGTTCCTCCCTCATAATAATTTTCAGTAGCATCATGAATGAATTCAACAATATAAACAGAACCTAAAGCATTCTTTTCATGATCTACAAGCATAGAATCTTTACTACTTTCCACATAAGCAAAATTCTTCTCATGAATAATAGCGGGAGTATCATAAGAGACTTGAATATTATAAATTGTTTCCACATTAAAAGAGTAATGTTCAGAAAAGGGGTAACCATAATCATGAAAAGTTTTATAAATATAATCCTCACTAATTTTTATAGCATATGTATCATCACAATAATTATCATAAGTAGGAGGCATGTTATTATCATTATGAGTTTGCATATCAAAATTTGGTAGACTAAAAATATAATCTTCATTAAGCGTAGCATCCCCAAGCTTGGGACAAACATTAATTGCAGCAAATATATTCTCAAATATGTCATCCTCATCAAACATAGCTTCCCCAAGCTTGGGCCTTTTCGTATCATAAGCATAATCACTCTCATCATTAATAGCATGGATGGCACCAATAGTATAGCAATTATTATATTCTTCCAAGCAAGTGCCAAAAAGATTTTCAAGATCATAAGAAGTATCATTATATTCCACAATTATATTTTCATGAGGCACAATAGTAATAGGAGCAGCATTATTTGGGAGAGATATCTTTTTACCTCTCTTCCTTTTTCTTTTCTTCTTCTTCACCACATCATGTGTGGGTTCAATTCTCTTTTTGGAGCTCCTTATTAATGAGATTGGTTGAATAGGAGGCTCCTTCTCGTTACCTAATTCATCATAAGAAATAATAGGAGGATATTGGGAAGTCTCTTCCCTTTCATTAGTATTCTCTTCATCCTCTATTTGCTTTCTTTTCTTTATGTAATTGGCAATATAAGGATTTTCAATGCAATTCACCACACAATACATATAAATATTTTCTAGATCAAAATCAAGAACTTTATCAAGGGCAAATTTTGGAATATCCTTAGTTATACGTTTCATTTCTTCATAACCCAAAAGAAGGCTAGGCTCTTTATGATGCTCAAGGGTAATAAAATTATCACAATATTTGGACACGACTTGATCATGAAACAAATAGCATTGGAGCTTTAAATGACCATGTTCATTGCAAAGTTCACAAGGAGCACGAAAAATATTGAATCTTTCAGCACATTCATCTAGCTCTTCTTGCAACAATTTGGTTTCTAAGTACTTATGCCTCTTGCAATATCTATCTTCCCTATTTGGTGTGTACTTGCAAACCCAGTCTACTCCACAAAAATTGACATGTTTATAGGAGGCATTTTCATCATAATTAGTGCAATCATCATTAGTATTATGGATATTCAAAGAATTTGTACTAACAAGATTGCAATCATGCTCATCATTCAAATATTTAGTGCCAAACATTTTATAGATTTCTTCTTCTAGCACTTGAGGACAATTTTCCTTTCCATCATACTCACGAAAGATATTAAAAAGGTGAAGCGTATGAGAAAAACTCAATTCCATTTTTATATAGTTTTCTTTTATAGACTAAACTAGTGATAAAACAAGGAGAGTGGCGTTTTGGCTCCTAGGTGCATATGCACCCATTGTCGAAATCCAAATTCCGAGAAGTTGAAAAATTCGAAACAAAAATCCCGCGTGTATATCCGGACATTTTATGTGCGTTCACAAGGTTTCGGTGAAAAACGACGTTTTTTGTGGCTTGTGTAAAAAAGACAATTTCTGATGCTTCATTCTAACTATTCACGAGGCATTTCTTTATCTTTTTTACACAAGCCACAAAAAACGTCGTTTTTCACTGAAACCTTGTGAACGCACATAAAAACTAAAGACTCGATTGCAAGATCTAAAGATATACCTTCAAGCGCTAACCTCCCCGGCAACGGCGCCATAAAAGAGCTTGATGTCTACTACACAACCTTCTTCTTGTAGACGTTGTTGGGCCTCCAAGTGCATAGGTTTGTAGGACAGTAGCAAATTTCCCTCAAGTGGATAACCTAAGGTTTATCAATCCGTAGGAGGCGTAGGGTGAAGATGGTCTCTCTCAAGCAACCCTGTAACCAAATAACAAAGAGTCTCTTGTGTCCCCAACACACCCAATACAATGGCAAATTGTATAGGTGCACTAGTTCGGCGAAGAGATGGTGAAACAAGTGGTATATGGATGGTAGATAAAGGTATTTGTAATCATTATAAAAACAGCAAGGTAACTAATGATAAAAGTGAGCGTAAACGGTATTGCAATGCGTGGAAATAAGGCCTAGGGTTCATACTTTCACTAGTGCAAGTCCTCTCAACAATAATAACATAATTGGATCATATAACTATCCCTCAACATGCAACAAAGAGTCACTCAGAAGTCACTAATAGCGGAGAACAAACGAAGAGATTATGGTAGGGTACGAAACCACCTCAAAGTTATTCTTTCCAATCAATCCGTTGGGCTATTCCTATAAGTGTCACAAACAGCCCTGGAGTCCGTACTAGAATAACACCTTAAGACACAAATCAATCAAAACCCTAATGTCACCTAGATACTCCAATGTCACCTCAAGTATCCGTGGGTATGATTATACGATATGCATCACACAATCTCAGATTCATCTATTCAACCAACACATAGAACCTCAAAGAGTGCGCCAAAGTTCCTACCGGAGAATCACGACGAAAACATGTGCCAACCCCTATGCATAGGTTCATGGGCGGAACCCGCAAGTTGATCACCAAAACATACATCAAGTGAATCACGTGGTATCCCATTGTCACCACAGATACGCACGGCAAGACATACATCAAGTGTTCTCAAATCTTTAAAGACTCAATCCGATAAGATTACTTCAAAGGGGAAACTCAATTCATTACAAGAGAGAAGAGGGGGAGGAGAAACATAAGATCCAACTATAATAGCAAAGCTTGCGATACATCAAGATGTGCCGAACACGCGAGAGAGGGATCAAACACATAGCTACTGGTACATACCCTCAGCCCCGAGGGAGAACTACTCCCTCCTCGTCAGGGAGAGCACCGGGATGATGAAGATGTCCACCGGAGAGGGATTGCCCCCTCCAGCAGGGTGCCGGAATGGGTCTAGATTGGCTTTCGGTGGCTACGGAGGCTTCTGGCGGCGGAACTCCCGATCTATTGTGCGTTCTAGAAGTTTTAGGTCACGTGGGTATATATGGGTGCAGGGAGGACGTCGGAGGAGCCACAGGGGTCCCACGAGACAGGGGGCGCGCCCTAGGGGGGGCGCCCCGCACCCTCATGAGCACCTCGTGTCTCCCCTGACGTGGGGTCCAAGTTCATCAGGTGTGTTTCCTTCCAAAAATAACTTCTCCAGTTGATTTCGTTCTGTTTCGACTCCGTCTGATATTCCTTTTCTTCAAAACACTGAAATAGGCATAAAACAACAAATCTGGGCTGGGCCTCCTGTTAATAGGTTAGTCCCAAAAATAATATAAAAGTGGAAAATAAATCCCAATATTGCCCAAAACAGTAGATAATATAGCATGGAGCAATCAAAAATTATAGATATGTTGGAGACGTATCACTCCTCCATGATCAGATCGCAGAAACTTTATTTTCTTGTTACGATGATTTTCCACTTCACTCTGAAATTCTTTGAACTTTTCAAATGTTTCAGACATATGTTTCATCAAGTACATATACCCATATCTGCTCAAATCATCTATGAAGGTCAGAAAATAACGATACCTGCCGCGAGCCTCAACACTCATCGGACCCCATACATCAGTATGTATTATTTCCAATAAGTCAGTTGCTCGCTCCATTGTTCCGGAGAACGGAGTCTTATTCATCTTGCCCATGAGGCATGGTTTGCAAGCATCAAGTGATTCATAATCAAGTGATTCCAAAATCCCATCAGCATGGAGTTTCTTCATGCGCTTTGCACCAATATGACCTAAACGGCAGTGCCACAAATAAGTTGCACTATCATTATTAACTTTGCATCTTTTGGCTTCAATATTATAAATATGTGTATCACTACAATCGAGATTCAATAAACCATTCACCTTGGGTGTATGACCACAGAAGGTTTTATTCATGTAAACAGAATAACAATTATTCTTTGACTTTAAATGAATAACCGTATTGCAATAAACATGATCCGATCATATTATGCTCAACGCAAACACCAAATAACATTTATTTTAGGTTCAACACTAATCCCGAAGGTAAACGGAGTGTGCGATGGTGATCTTATCAACCTTGGAATACTTCCAACACACATCGTCACCTCGCCCTCAACTAGTCTTTGTTTATTTTGCAACTCCCGTTTCGAGTTACTACTTTTAGCAACTGAACCAGTATCAAATACCGAGGGGTTTGCTATAAACATTAGTAATGTACACCTCAATAACTTGTATATCAAACATACCTTTGTTCACTTTGCCATCCTTCTTATCCGCCAAGTATCTAGGGCAGTTCCACTTCCAGTGACCATTTCCTTTGCAGTAGAAGCACTCAGTTTCAGGCTTGAGTCTAGCTTTGGGCTTCTTCATGGGAGTGGCAACTTGCTTGCCATTATTCTTGAAGTTCCCTTTCTTTCCCTTGCCATTTTACTTGAAACTAGTGGTCTTGTCAACCATCAACACTTGATGCTTTTCTTGATTTCTACCTTCGTCGATTTCAGCATCATGAAGAGCTTGGGAATCGTTTCTGTTATCCCTTGCATATTATAGTTCATCACGAAGTTCTAGTAACTTGGTGATAGTGACTAGAGAACTCTGTCAATCACTATCTTATCTGGAAGATTAACTCCCACTTGATTCAAGTGATTGTACTACTCAGACAATCTGAGCACATGCTCACTGGTTGAGCTATTCTCCTCCATCTTATAGGCAAAGTACTTGTCAGAGGTCTCATACCTCTCGACTCGGGCATGAGTTTGAAATACCAATTTCAATTCTTAGAACATCTTATATGTTCCATGGCATTTCAAAACGTTTTTGACGTCCCGGTTCTAAGCCGTAAAGCATGGTGCACTAAACTATCAAGTAGTCGTCATACCGAGCTTCGTCAAACGTTCATAACGTCTGTATCTGCTCCTGCAATAGGTCCGTCACCAAGAGGTGCATCAAGGACATAATACTTCTGTGCAACAATGAGGATAACCCTCAAATCACGGAGCTAGTCCGCATCATTGCTACTAACATCTTTCAACTTATTTTTCTCTAGGAACATATCAAAAATAAACGGGGAGCTAAATCGCAAGCTATTGATCTACAACATAGATATGCAAATACTATCAGGACTAAGTTCATGATAAATTAAAGTTCAATTAATCATATTACTTAAGAACTCCCACTTAGATAGACATCCCTCTAGTCATCTAAATTATCACGTGATCCAAATCAACTAAAACATGTTCGATCATCGCGTGAGATGTAGTAGTTTTCAATGGTGAACATCACTATGTTGATCATATGTACTATATGATTCACGCTCGACCTTTCGGTCTCCATTGTTCCGAGGCCATATCTGCATATGCTAGGCTCGTCAAGTTTAACCTGAGTATTTCCGCGTGTGCAAAACTGGCTTGCACCCGTTGTATGTGAACGTAGAGCTTATCACACCCGATCATCATGTGCTGTCTCGGCACAACGAACTTTGGCAACGGTGCATACTCAGGGTGAACACTTGTACCTTGAAATTTAGTGAGAGATCATCTTATAATGCTACCGTCAATCAAGCAGAATAAGATGCATAAAGGATAAACATCACATGCAATCAAAATATGTGACATGATATGGCCATGATCATCTTGCTCCTTTGATCTCCATCTCCAAAGTACCGTCATGATCTCTATCGTCACCGGCATGACACCATGATCTCCATCATCTTGATCTCTATCAATGTGTCATCACATGGTCGTCTCGCCAACTATTGCTCTTTGCAACTATTGCTATCGCATAGCGATAAAGTAAAGCAATTATTTGGCGCTTGCATCATATGCAATAAAGAGAGAACCATAAGGCTCCTACCAGTTGCCGATAACTTTAGCAAAACATGACCATCTCATACAACAATTTATATTTCATCACGTCTTGACCATATCACATCACAACATGCCCTGCAAAAACAAGTTAGACGTCCTCTACTTTGTTGTTGCAAGTTTTACGTGGCTGCTACGGGCTGAGCAATAACCGTTCTTACCTACGCATCAAAACCACAACGATAGTTCGTCAAGTTAGTGCTATTTTAACCTTCTCAAGGACCGTGCGTAGCCACACTCGATTCAACTAAAGTTGGAGAAACTGACACCCGCCACTCACCTGTGTGCAAAGCATGTCGGTAGAACCAGTCTCGCGTAAGCGTGCGCGTAATGCCGGTCCGGGCCGCTTCATCCAACAATACCGCCAAACCAAAGTATGACATGATGGTAAGCAGTATGACTTGTGTCGCCCACAACTCACTTGTGTTCTACTCATGCATATAACATCTACGCATAAACCTGGCTCTGAGACCACTGTTGGGGAACACAGTAATTTCAAAAAAATTCCTATGCACACGCAAGATCATGGTGATGCATAGCAACGAGAGGGGAGAGTATGTCTATGTACCCTCGTGACCGAAAGCGGAAGAGTTTATCAATGCGGTTGATGTAGTCGTACACCTTCACGATCCATCCCGATCAAGTACCGAACGTACGACACCTCCACGTTTAGCACACGTTCAGCTCGATGACGTCCTTGCCTTCTTGATCCAGCAAGAGGGGCGAAGTAGTAGGTAAGTTCTGGCAGCACGACGGCGTGGTAACGGTGTTGGTGAAGAACAATCTCCGCAGGGCTTCGCTTAAGCACTACGAAAACTATTACGGAGGATAAACTAGAGGGGATGGGGTTGCCGGCACACGGCTTGGTGTTTCTTGATGTGTCTTGGGTGCTAGCCCTACCACTCTATTTATATGTTGAGCCTTGGGGTCGAAACTTGGAGTAAAAGCCTCTACAAAGTCGGTTTCACCCGAAAGGCAAGAGTCCTTCTCGGACTCCAGGGCCAGACGCCAGGGTTCTCGATGTCTGGACCCAGACGCCAGGGACCCTGGCATCTGGCCCTTGGACTCCGCAAAACTTCCTTTTGCACTTTCCAAAAACCTTGTGGGCTTTCCCCTTTGGCCCAAATAAAGTGTTCTTGTACCCAAACATTTTGGGAAACATCCGGAACCCCTTCCGGTGAATTCCGGAACCCTTCCGGAGACCAAACACTATTATACCATATATCAAACTTTATCTTTGGACCATTCCAGAGTTCCTCGTCATGTCCGTGATCTTATCCGGAACTCCGAACAACATTCGGTTACCAAGATACATAACTCATAAATACTGTATCGTCAACGAATGTTAAGCGTGCGGACCCTATGGGTCCGAGAACTATGTAGACATGACTGAGACACTTCTCTGGTCAATAACCAATAGCGGAACCTGGATGCCCATATTGGTTCCTACATATTTTACGAAGATCTTTATCGGTCGAACCGCATAACAACATACGTTGTTCCCTTTGTCATTGGTATGTTACTTGCCCGAGATTCGATCGTCGGTATCTCAATACCTAGTTCAATCTTGTTACCGGCAAGTCTCTTTACTCGTTCCATAATGCATCATCCCGCAACTAACTCATTAGTTGCATTGCTTGCAAGGCTTATAGTGATGTGCATTACCGAGAGGGCCCAGAGATACCTTGATAGGTCTCCAACATATCTATCAATTTTGATTGTTACATGCTATTATATTATCAACCTTGGATGTTTTATATGCATTTATATGCTATTTTATATGATTTTTGGGACTAACCTATTAACCTTGAGCCCAGTGCCAATTTCTGTTTTTTCGTTGTTTTTGAGTATCGAAGAAAAGGAAAACCAAACAGAGTCCAATTGACCTGAAACTTCACGGAACTTATTTTTGGACCAAAAGAAGGCCAGGAAGTAAAAGAATTGGGCTAGAAGAGTCTCGGGCTGCCCACGAGGGTGGGGGCGCGCCCACCCCACTGAGCGTGCCCCCTGCCTCGTGGACAGCCCGGAGACCCCCCTGCCTTGTTCCCAACTCCAACACCTCTTATATAACCCAAAACTTCCAGAAAGAAACCTAGATCGTGAGTTCCGCCGCCAGAAGCCTCCGTAGCCACCGAAAACCAATCTAGACCTGTTCCGGCACCCTGCCGGAGGGGGAATCCCTCTTCGGTGGCCATCTTCATCATCCCGGTGCTCTCCATGACGAGGAGGGAGTAGTTCTCCCTCGGGGCTGAGGGTATGTACCAGTAGCTATGTGTTTGATCTCTCCCTCTCTCTCGTGTTCTTGAGTCGGCACGATCTTGATGTATCGCGAGCTTTGCTATTATATTTGGATCTTATGATGTTTCTCCCCCTCTACTCTCTTGTTCTGAATTGAGTTTTCCCTTTGAAGTTATCTTATCGGATTGAGTCTTTAAGGATTTGAGAACACTTGATGTATGTCTTGCATGTGCTTATCTGTGGTGACAATGAGATATCACGTGATCCACTTGATGTATGTTTTTGTGATCAACTTACGACTTCCGTGACCTCGTGAACTTATGCATAGGGGTTGGCACACGTTTTCGTCTTGACTCTCCGGTAGAAACTTTGGGGCACTCTTTGAAGTTCTTTATGTTGGTTGAATAGATGAATCTGAGATTGTGTGATGCATATCGTATAATCATACCCGCGGATACTTGAGGTGACATTGGAGTATCTAGGTGACATTAGGGTTTTGGTTGATTTGTGTCTTAAGGTGTTATTCTAGTACGAACTCTATGATAGATCGATCAGAAAGAATAACTTTGAGGTGGTTCCGTACCCTACAATAATCTCTTTGTTTGTTCTCTGCTATCAGTGACTTTGGAGCGACTCTTTGTTGCATGTTGAGGGATAGTTATATGATCCAATTATGTTATTATTGTCGAGAGAACTTGCACTAGTGAAAGTATGAACCCTAGGCCTTGTTTCCTAGCATTGCAATACCATTTGTGCTCACTTTTATCATTAGTTACCTTGCTGTTTTTATATTTTCAGATTACAAAAACCTATATCTACCTTCCATATTGCACTTGTATCACCATCTCTTCGCCGAAATAGTGCACCTATACAATTTATCATTGTATTGGATGTGTTGGGGACACAAGAGACTCTTTGTTATTTGGTTGCAGGGTTATTTGAGAGAGACTGTCGGTGTCAAAACCGGCAGATCTCGGGTAGGGGGTCCCGACCTGTGCGTCTAAGGCGGATGGTAACAGGAGGCAGGGGACATGATGTTTTACCCAGGTTCGGGCCCTCTTGATGGAGGTAAAACCCTACGTCCTGCTTGATTTATTCTTGATGATACGAGTATTACAAGAGTTAATCTACCACGAGATCAGAGAGGCTAAACCCTAGAAGCTAGCCTATGGTATGATTGTCTGTTGTCCTACGGACTAAACCCTCCGGTTTATATAGACACCGGAGGGGGCTAGGGTTACACAAGGTCGGTTACAAAGGAGGAGATATCCATATCCGTACTGCCTAGCTTGCCTTCCACGCCAAGTAGAGTTTCATCCGGACACGAGACGAAGTCTTCAATCTTGTATCTTCATAGTCCAACAGTCCGACCAAAGGATATAATCCGGCTGTCCGGATACCCCCTAATCCAGGACTCCCTCAGTAACCCCCGAACCAGGCTGATGCGGAGCATCCCAAGGTCATCCCCATGGACCTACCATCGTCTCATCAAGTGCCTAGTGGACCCATGACTCGATCACGTGCAAGAGCTCTTGAAACCGAGGTGACATCTCTCCTCTCACAATTCCACTTCGATGAACATGAAGCATGGCTACTACCTCATATGGATACTTTGTGCATACTCAGGTACAATGGAGAAGCTAAGGAGCAAGGACAAGAAGAAGAGGAAGATGGACGAGAAGAAGGAGGGCTGAAGGAAAAGTCCCAGCCACCGAACGACCGGCCGGGACCAGACGTCCAGCGCCTGAAGCGTCAGCTGAGCCCCAGCGAGCGGACGTCTGGTCCAGACCGGACGACCGGTGCCCCTGCACCCGAGGCCAATGAGCGGACGTCCGGCCCAGACCGGACGACCGGCGCGACCGCACCCGAGCCAACATCAGCGGAAGTCCGGAGCCTCCGGACGTCCGACACCCCCATCATAGAATGGAACCAGCGGACGACCGGAGGACACCGGACGTCCGGCAGCTCCTGAGACACCGGACGACTAGTCCCCAGCGGACGTCCGGTACCTGTCTGCGCACAGTGTTCGGGCCCGAGGCCCATGTACCCCTTCACTTCGCCCCCATTTGCACTTAGACTATAAATAGAGCCCCTATTCATCCTAGCTAGGGTTAGAAAATGTTTAGCTCAGATTTGTGAGAGAGCTTTGCTCATCCACTTGGTTACCTTCTCCTCGGAGATTCAAGCCTCCACTGGAGAAGATCCCCCAAGCGGATTCAAGACCTCCTTTCGGAGAAGATCATCAAGACCCCCTCTTGGGTGGCCCCATCAAGACCTCCTCACGGAGAAGAACCGGTTACCGTGTATCATCCCTAGTTGTCCGTGGATTCATGTATCGTCCTATGTACTCGAGGATCTAGCCCATGTGTGACTTATTCGTGTCAGTTTAGTGATTTTCTCTTGTGTTTTCCTTCCATTCATCCCCGTGTTCTTTGTGTTTTCCCCGGGATCCGCTCCTTTCGTGAAAGATCAGGCGATTAGGGTCTCCACCCTACATCATCTTGGTATCTAGAGCAAGGTTGATCATGATTTCGGAGCCCCCCTCTTCGTTTTTCTAGCTTGATTTTGTTGTTTTTCGTCCTAATCCGAAAATCCCCACAAAAATAGCCCCCGATTTTTTTCTTGTGTTTTGTGAGTTTTGATGATGTTTTGTTGGTTTTGATCCGTGAATTTGTTGTGTTGCAAGTGGATCCAGCCTTCCCCCACCATCTCCACCTCAAAATCCATCCAAAATCCACGCAATCCTATCAATTTCGCGTTGACCCCGACCCACCGGACGACCGCAACTTACCGGACGTCCGGCGACCCAGGAACCACCGGACATCCGACCATTACCGGACGACCGGAACCTCTACACCGAGCTGAAATTAGCGGATTGCCGACCCTATCGGACGTCCGGCGACCGGACATCCGTCCACTTCCGGACGACCGCTACTGTAAAAACTGTTTTCGCTCAAATTTTGTGTCGGCTTCCACCACATCATCCGCTACACCACCACCGACTTCCACAAACCTTTTCAATAGCCCAACCCACATCACCACTTACCCGCTACCTACTCCGCCACAATTGCTACTTCAAGGGTTTGAGAATTTGAGTTGCGGTACCGTATCCTTTTGTGTTTCAGCTATCTAGGTACGGTTCGACATTGACATCACCGCCGCTCATCTTCGCCACGGATGCGTCATCAACAACGACCACCTCGACTACGACTTGGTATTTGTGCCACCATTTTGACACCATACTGGAAGTAAGACCGGTAACCTCATCTTGGTATTGGACATATCACTCTTGCCATTACATTGATAGCCACCTTAGCCTTACTCCTTTGCATTGCTTACCCATCGAGACTAGCCATTGAGTATTGCCGGCAACGAGACTTGTGCACATTAATGATCATACTTCCCATAGCATACATACATACATACATCATTGTTGCCTATATTGGTATCATCTCTTGTGTCACAAAGTTGTCATCGCATACTCACTTGCTATCTTGGTTTGTCAAGCATTGCATGAGAAAAGAGCTCACACATCAAAGAGCCAACCAAGCTTTTAAGCAAAGAGGAAATATAAGCAAAGAGCTTTTAAGCAAGAACCATAGCATCATACAACATTAAGATTGTCATACTCGGAGAGAGCTTTGCTCATCCACTTGGTTACCTTCTCCTCGGAGATTCGAGCCTCCACCGGAGAAGATCCCCCAAGCGGATTCAAGACCTCCTTTCGGAGAAGATCATCAAGACCCCCTCTTGGGTGGCCCCATCAAGACCTCCTCACGGAGAAGAACCGGTTACCGTGTATCGTCCCTAGTTGTCCGTGGATTTGTGTATCATCCTATGTACTCGAGGTATCTAGCCCATGTGTGACTTATTCGTGTCGGTTTAGTGATTTCCTCTTGTGTTTTCCTTCCGTTCATCCCCGTGTTCTTCGTGTTTTCCCCAGGATCTGCTCCTTTCGTGAAAGATCGGGCGATTAGGGTCTCCACCCTACATCACAGGCTTCAATGACGATGAGTCCGGCGTGCAGTGTTGTCTTTGGCATTGCAAGGCGGGTTCTTCTCCATATTTCGAACGTTTGTAAAGCAGTGTCCGATCCCATAAATGTTTGGACCTCTTGGCTTCTGTGCCCAATAAGGGCCATCTCCCATGCGTCGAATGAATATGAGGTGCCAGGGCGTTTTTACATTCGCCTCCTAGCCAGATAAATAAATTGTCTATTAAAGGGATGGAGATTCTTAGATCCGATCCATACCATCCTCCCCTAGCGAGAATCCATCAGAGCGCGTTTCGGAAAGATCCATTCCAGCATGGCCGACCCCCGCAGCTCCTCCTCCCCCCGTAGCCCTAAGCCCGGTGATTGGGAGAGGTGTTCAGTCCCGCACAGTCGATTAGTCGAATTGCAGACTAAGGGATTTCTCCCTCCGATGTATATGGTGCCCGTTCGAGCCGGGCTTGCCACCTACAATGGCGGGGAGCAAGCGGAGAGCTTTCCCTGTCCCTCTATGGGGGAGCGGGTCTGCCTTGTTCCTTATTTATTAAGGGGGATCGGATTTCCAATTCATCCATTCCTCCGCGGGCTCCTGGAGTTCTACGGCCTCCAATTACACAATTTCACCCCTGCCTCCATTCTACATATCGCCGGCTATGTTTCTCTCTGTGAGTTGTTCCTGGGCTGCGAGGCTCACTTCGAGCTGTGGAAAAGGCTATTTTGCCTCGTCTGTCGCACACAGAGGGGGTCACTTTATCTAGTGGGTGGAGCCGAAATATGGCGCATCGCCGGTACCGGATACCTGTCCGGTACCCCGAAGAAGTCGTCCAAAGACTGGCCTTCCGAATGGTTTTATATGGAGGACGTTCCCCTTCCGGACCCTGTTTGGCAGGGTCTTCCTGAGTTCAGCAATGCTCCTCTGAAGAAACGCCGAAGTTGGCGCCCACGGAGCCCCCAGGTGGAAGACAATGGAGAAGTCCTCTATCTGATGAGCCAGATTAAAGCACTGGCTCAATCAGGATTGACAGTAATCGAAGTTATGTCGATTTACATAATGCGGGGAGTGCAACCACTTAAATATCGTGGGCACCCCTTGTGGTGTTTTAACGGGGCAGATGATGCCACCCGCTGCGGGCGTAAGGGTCCGGACAATGCTGCCGCTTTAGCAAAAATTCTGTCTGAATTGTTCAAGGGAGAGGAAGAGGAGTTCATCCGCATCAAGCCACGGGATGGATTCTCCATGTACAATCCTCCAAGATGGGTAAGTTATATCTCCTTACTCCTATTTTCCCCGCATTCTTTGTCGTAAGTATTCACCTTGCCACTTTGCGGCAGGAACTGCGAAAAGCCATAAAGGAGGTCAGCAACCCTTCTCCACAACCAGAGGACCCTGACCGGGCCCTCGAATCCGGACTTGAAGAAGATCCAGTTATATTCGTGGAGCTGATAGACCGGCAGTTTTATCAATTAAGCTGCGATGATGCCATGGTGGCCATTACAGCCGACTATCCCGGACTGCTTCCTGCATCGCACGTAAGAAAAACCAAAAATCCCAACTCCAAAAACTAGGATCCCCTTTTAGACACTTCACCTACCATATACATATGGCATTTTTATAGGGAAGACATTCGGGACGCCCTGCCAAACCCGCAGCAACTCGCCAACAAGAGGCACCGAGGCCGGGTAGGCCAAAAAGGAAGGCGGCCAGGACAGAGACGCCGACGCAAAGGTATAACAAAAACCCCGCTCCGTGGTTGTCATCTTTCTCAAAATGTAATGACGCCCGTATTTCTTTAACAGAAAAAATGCTCGCCGGAATATGTCCGGCGATGTTGCTAATCACGCTTCCACCAGTCGGGCGCCAGGATCGGACACAGAGGCGGAAGCCAATATGGGGCGGGCGCCGGATAATCCCCCTACAGAGGATGCAGATAGATTATCCGCTACAAACTCAGAAGTGGAAAGCGACATGAACCATAGGCGCCACCGGGCCGTACTCCGTGACGCTTGTTTCTCACCAGAGGCATTTGATGCCTTCAATTCTGGAGAGGCGTACCTCCGTGCTGGTCAAGATGGTCTAGCCAAAGCCACGGATCAGTATGTAAAGGATGTATGGGTAAGTAAATCTGACGATTTATATGTATCAGTAGCCCCTGAGACTTGAAACAGTTAGCAGAACTGATTTAAGGATCATCGTTATTATGCAGGTTCTTTCAGAGAAGAATACTAGGCTGTCATAGGAGCTGGAGGAATGCAAGACCCAATTGCGGTCCGCTGTTGCCGCATTGCAGGAACCGAAAAAGTCTCCCACTGGTAACATTTACTTTAAAGAATGATGGTTACCATATAGTATGCGGCGTGGCTGCAGATCTAACAATAGATGTTGCAGAGGAATCCGGAGAAAATCCGGAGGACCAGCATGTCGTGCGACAGCTAGAGGCTGGCAAACGCGTGCTGGCTGAGGTTAGGTGGGAGAAAAACAATCTCCAAGACGCCAATATCAACCTGAGCGTGGAACTAAAAGACGTTCGAGCCCAGCTTGCAGATTTCGAGAAGGAGAATAAGCGGCTTCGACGCGGCATTTTCAGTGAGTGCTTGAACGAATCCTTTTGAAGGAGTTCGGCGAAGAAGCTGATTAACAGCGTTATGTCTGTAGGTATGCTGACGGGTCATCCCGCGGAGGAAATGCCTGGGTCTGCGGGTGATCTTCTATCCGAGCTCTCACATCTGCACGAACAAGTTCAGCAGGTGATGCAAGGTGTTGCCCAGGCATTGTGGCCATCCGTCTCCCTGCCAGAAGGCGTTGCAGGGCTTACGGAGAAGCTCAAGGGAGCACGGTGGCGCTTCCGATTATGGAAGATATCGACCTCCGTCAAGGTGCCAGAGAAGCCTGGGCCATGGTGAAGACGTGGTATACCAAGGCTGACCCAAATCACATGGCCGAGGTCAGACCTGTGGGGCCCGACGAAAAAGAGACCCCCGTTAGCTTAGTTTATGGGCAAGTAGAATTAGCCGCAAAGTATTCCCAACAGGATTGTAGGCTAGACCACCTGTTGGATGGTATAGAAGAGGAATTTAGTCAGTCTGCATGACTATGTAATTAAAGTGACATGTATAATGCCTTCTAGCCGGATTGTAGATCATTTGTCTTGGCGGACCTTTTCGCTTCAACCTCGGGACCCGATAGTCTGGAGTGTATCTGAATACCCGCTCAGTTATATAAGAATCGTGGTATGCATGGAGACCAGGCGTAGGGGTCATAAGTGCTTGAACAGACAAGTGCCCAACTACTTATGTTATATTACATGGGTAGTAAGAAACATCTTCTAGGGAGAATAGTTCCGTTAAGGGTTCCTTTCCCTGGGTAAGCATGCCCTAGAGTGCATGTCCGGACTGTGATAGGAAACGCAGGAAAAACATCTGGGGGCAGATATGGACAATAAATAAAAATCATCTTTTGTTCATCGACCGAATATTCCCTTAAGAACGCTAGCTTTCGACTTCACCCAGTCTGAGGTACACATCCGGCTGACCTGACAGTAATAATCACAGAGGTGCTCCCCTTATGCCCTAGCCGAATTAACGGGAACGTAGGGCATAAATACAAGAGCCAGGCAACCTAGCTTGGCCAAAACTTAAGTCATATCGATGCATATAATGGCGAAAAAAGGTACATGCGGAAGCATAACACATGTGCGGGGCCTGAGGCCTAGATAAATAATTAAGCTTCTGTGAAAGAAGCCCCCAGGTATGATGAGCGCGGCTAGCGCATCTATAATGTGCAAGCGAGGCACAAGTTGGCCCTTGAAGGCCTAGAGAAAGAATAAAAGAAAGGAAGAAAGAAAAACAAGACAGATAATGTATATGCAGAAAATGGACAGAGGAAGGGGACGGACATAGAGTCCGGCGCTAGGCGTAGAATCTTCGGAGCCTGGCCGCGTTCCATGGGTTCGGCTCGAGTCGATTAGTCGATGCATCCCGCAGTTGGTATGCTCCACCAGTCAGAACTTGGTCAATAATGAAGGGACCTTCCCATTTGGGCTTGAGCTTGTTACTTTTTTATCCGGCAGGCGTAGAACTAGTTCGCCAATGTTATAAATTTTGGCTCGTACTTCTCTGCTTTGGTATCTGCGAGCCTGTTGCTGATAAAATGCGGAACGGGCTTTTGCTATGTCGCGCTCCTCCTCCAGGGTGTCCAGACTGTCCTGCCGATCGAGCTCGGCTTCTCTTTCTTCGTACATGCGCACTCGAGGTGAGTCATGAATTATGTCACAGGGCAAGACTGCCTCTGCGCCGTACACCATAAAGAAGGGCGTATATCCGGTACTATGATTCGGCGTGGTCCGCAACCCCCATAGTACGGAGTCGAGCTCCTCTACCCAATGCGTGTTAGACTCCATTAAGGAACGCACTAATCTGGGTTTAATGCCGCTCATTATAAGACCGTTTGCTCGCTCAACTTGGCCGTTGGTTTGTGGGTGATAGACTATAGCGTAATCGAGCTTGATGCCCATTTTGCTGCACCAGAGTTTTACCTCATCGGCCGTGAAGTTCGTGCCATTATCAGTGATGATGCTGTGGGGGACACCATAACGGTGTACGACCCCGGATATGAAGTCTATCACCGGTCCGGATTCGGCTGTTTTAACAGGTTTGGCCTCTATCCATTTGGGAATTTATCCACCATGACCAGTAAGTATTTTTTCTTGTGGGTTCCCCCTTTAAGGGGTCCAACCATGTCAAGCCCCCAGACCGCGAAGGGCCACGTAATGGGGATTGTTTGGAGGGCGGTGGGTGGCATGTGGCTGGCGCAACGTTGGACCAAGTCTTGTGCATCTGCCCGGGCTGTTGGCCAATAGAATCCTGTACGAAAGGCTTTGCTTACAAGAGCCCGGGCTGCGGCATGGTGACCGCCGAGTCCGGCGTGAATTTCTGCCAAAAGGTTCTGCCCTTCCTCTTCGGAGATGCACCTTTGAAGGACTCCGGTAGTGTTGTTCTTGTACAATTCTCCCTCATGGACCCTGTAGGCCTTAGATCGCCGCACTATGCAGCGTGCCTCATTTTGGTCCTCCGGAAGTTCCTGCCTAGTTAGGTAGGCCAGGAATGGTTCTGTCCACGGGGCTATGATGGTCATTATTACGTGGGCTGAAGGTGTTATTTCGGTGGCGGAGCCTCCGATTGTGTCAGAGTGTTCGGTATCGGGTATTTTGGCTGGGTCCAGACTATTGTTACTGGTGTCCCCTTCCCATACTACGGATGGCTTGAACAGCCTCTCCAAAAATATGTTGGGGGGGGGGGGACCGCATCGCGTTTTGCGCCGATGCGGGCGAGGATATCCGCCGCCTGATTGTTTTCCCGAGCCACATGGTGAAATTCGAGCCCCTCGAACCGAGCTTACATTTTTAGGACGGCATTTCGGTAGGCCGCCATTTTCAAATCCTTAGCGTCAAAGTCTCCATTTATTTGGGATATTGCGAGGTTTGAATCCCCACGCACCTCCAGGCGTTGAATGCCCATGGAGACTACCATCCGAAGACCATGCAACAGAGCTTCGTATTCGGCTGCGTTGTTGGAGTCTGTATACAATATTTGCAGTACGTACTGAACGGTATCTCCGGTTGGGGACATCAGGACGACGCCAGCCCCTATACTAGCCAGCTTTTTAGAACCTTCGAAGTGCATGATCCAATTGGAGTATGCACCGTACTCTTTAGGGAGTTCGGCCTCCGTCCATTTGGCGACAAAGTCGGCCAATACTTGCGACTTAATGGCTCGTCGAGGTTTGTATGTTATGTCGAATGGGAGGAGCTCGATGGCCCATTTGGCCATCCGGCCCGTAGTGTCGCGATTGTTTATAATATCATTAAGTGGCACTTCCGAGGCTACTGTAATCGAACACTCTTGAAAGTAGTGTCGCAGCTTCCAGGATGCCATGAATACCGCATAGGCTATCTTTTGATAATGTGGGTACCTTGATTTGCATGGAGTGAGGACAGTGGATACATAGTATACCGGCTTTTGAAGAGGAAATTTATGTCCGTCAGCTTCTCGTTCGACGACGAGCACTGCGCTTACAACTTGATGAGTTGCCGCAATGTACAACAACATTGGTTCGTCGATGTTTGGCGCAGCCAGGATTGGGTTGGTTGCCAAAATGGCCTTTATTTCTTCCAATCCGGCTGTGGCAGCGTCCGTCCACTCGAAGTGTTCGGTGCGCCGAAGGAGGCGATAAAGGGGTAAAGCCTTTTCTCCTAAGCGGGAGATAAAGCGGCTTAGAGCCGTCACGCATCCAGTTAACTTATGGATTTGTTTGAGGTCTGGTGGGGTAGCCAACTGTGACAAAGCTCGGATTTTGGCCGGATTAGCTTCAATACCTCTACTGGAGACAATGAAACCCAGGAGCTTTCCGGCTGGTACGCCAAAAACACATTTTTCCAGATTGAGCTTGATGTCGTATGCTCGGAGGTTGTCGAATGTGAGCCTCAAGTCGTCTATCAAAGAGTCGACGTGTTTGGTTTTGACGACCACATCGTCTACGTATGCCTCTACTGTTTTGCTGATTTGTTTCTCCAGACATGTCTGAATCATGCGCTGATATGTTGCGCCGGCATTTTTGAGCCCAAAAGGCATTGTGTTGAAACAGAAGGGACCGTATGGTGTGATGAATGCTGTTGCGGCTTGGTCGGACTCCGCCATCTTGATTTGGTGGTAATCGGAGTATGCGTCGAGGAAACACAATGACTCGTGTCCTGCGGTAGCATCAATAATTTGATTGATGCGGCGGAGGGGGAAGGGATCCTTTGGGCAAGCTTTATTGAGGTCCTTGAAATCAACACAAAGGCGTCAGGATTTATCCTTCTTTGATACCATCACCAGGTTTGCTAGCCAGTCCGAGTGTTTTATTTCTCCGATGAATCCGGCCTCCAATAACTTGGCTAGTTCCTCTCCCATGGCATGTCTCTTAGGTTCAAAGAAACGCCGAAGAGCTTGCTTGACCGGCTTGAATCCCTTTAGGATATTGAGGCTATGCTCGGCCAGCCTGCGTGGGATTCCTGGCATGTCTGAGGGATGCCAGGCGAATATGTCCCAATTCTCGCGCAGGAACTCTCATAGTGCGGCGTCCACGGCGGGGTTTAACTGTGCCCCGATGGAGGCCGTTTTTGTAGGGTCCGTTGGGTGGACTTGGAATTTGACTATTTCATCCGCCGGTTTAAAAGAGGTGGACTTGGATCTCTTATTGAGTATCACATCGTCCCTGTCCACTGTGGAGCGTAGCGTGGTTAATTCCTCGGCCGAGAGGGCTTCGGATAATGCCTCGAGGGCCAGTGCGGGTGTTTTGTTTTTGGCGCGGAGTGCTGTGTCCGGATCACTGGCGAGGGTGATGATTCCGTTGGGCCCGGGCATTTTGAGCTTCATGTACCCATAATGGGGTACGGCTTGGAAGATCGTGAACGCCTCACGTCCTAAAAGGGCATGGTATCCACTGCTGAACGGGGCCACTTGAAATGTAATTTCTTTGGACCTATAGTTCTCTGGCGTACCAAATACCACATCTAGTGTGATTTTCCCAGCGCATCGTGCCTCCCGACTGGGTATGATTCCCCTGAAGGTTGTGCTACTTTGCTCAATGCGGTTCCAGTCTGTTTCCATTTTTTGAAGAGTTTCCTCATAGATGAGGTTTAATCCGCTACCGCTGTCCATGAGTACTTTGGTGAGTCGAAAGCCGTCCACAATTGGACTGAGGGCCAGCGCGACTGTTTTGTTTTTGGCGCGGAGTGCTGTGTCCGGATCACTAGCGAGGGTGATGATTCCGTTGGGCCCGGGCATTTTGAGCTTCATGTACCCATAATGGGGTACGGCTTGGAAGATCGTGAACGCCTCACGTCCTAAAAGGGCATGGTATCCACTGTTGAACGGGGCCACTTGAAATGTAATTTCTTTGGACCTATAGTTCTCTGGCGTACCGAATACCACATCTAGTGTGATTTTCCCAGTGCATCGTGCCTCCCGACTGGGTATGATTCCCCTGAAGGTTGTGCTACTTTGCTCAATGCGGTTCCAGTCTGTTTCCATTTTTTGAAGAGTTTCCTCATAGATGAGGTTTAATCCGCTGCCGCCGTCCATGAGTACTTTGGTGAGTCGAAAGCCGTCCACAATTGGACTGAGGACCAGTGCGGCTAGTGCTCGGGCTGTTCGGAATTTAGGTTCGTCACTGGCATTGAAGGTAATAGCCGTGTCACTCCATGGATTTATTGCTGCTACATGGCAGATTTCGGCCATGCTGCGGAGTGTTCGCTTGCGCCTATTATTTGACGCGAAGGTCTCAAAGACTGTTAACACCGTATTGTTATCCACGAGATGGTGCTCTGTGGCATTTGGGATAAGAAGATCCTCACCACTTTTAGCCACCTACCGAAGTATCCAACATGCTCTAAGGCTGTGCGTTGGTATTGTATCCGCTGTACTATGAATTTTGCAGGGTCCGTTAAGCCATCCCTCCAGTACGGTTCCATGCCCTGTAGAGGGTTTTTGTTTCTTTACAACTAGCTCGGGTGTCTTATGATAGTGCACCCTTTTACTTCGGACTGGGTGTATATTCGGAGCCGGATTATCTCAAAATTTCGTTTCGGTTTTCTAGTCGTTTTCCATCGCACAGTACTTTCGTACTATGGACGCCAAGTCAGCGAAGCGTGATATGTCACGGCGATTTAAGGCTTTAAGGATTCCCTTGTCCGTGCAATTATTGCAGAAAAGTGAGACTGCATCTTCCTCGCGATAGTCCTTAACCTTGTTCATCACAAGGAGGAATCTGGCCCAATAATGATGTACTATTTCATGGGGCTCTTGCCTGATGTGGGAAAGATCGTTTATGTCTGGGTGGGTGGGTGGATTTGAGTCCGAACCCCTACCCAATCTGAGACCCAGGGGCCGAGGAGTTTCCAATCTTGGAAGTTCGGGTTCCGGAGTGTTGCCCGATAAGTCTGGCTCGCTGCCTGATTCTAGGTTCAGGGCTTGGGTGATGTCCTCCCGTAAGCGGGTATCCGGCTCGGAGAGCTCAGGAATCCGGACATAGTTAGTCCTCAAAATAGAGGAAGAGTTGCCGCATTGTTCCTCCACCACCGCAACATGATGGGTGACCGATGGAGAGTTAATCTCCCTTTGATCGGGTTTAAGCCCAATCCGACCATAGTCCGTAGCGACTCCCAAGGCGGCGATGCGATCCAAGAGTTCGTTTAGGGAAGAGATCTCCATTGGATCCATCTGCTCGGTGAATTCCGAGCCGACGTGGAGGCTGTTTTTGATGACCCAAGAAGTCATCGTTGGTGAAGTGGCCGAATAGGCAGTCATGACGAAACTGCCTAGCCGGAGAGTTTGGCCGACAGCCAGAGCTCCCCCGGCGGTAATGTTGTTTTTAACAACGAGATGAGGCATCCTTCCTTACGGCGACATCACAGAGGAACTCTCAATGAAAGCACCAATGTCGGTGTCAAAACCAGCGGATCTCTGGTAGGGGGTCCCGAACTGTGTGTCTAAGGCAGATGGTAACAGGAGGCAGGGGACACGATGCTTTACCCAGGTTTGGGCCCTCTTGATGGAGGTAAAACCCTACGTCCTGCTTGATTTATTCTTGATGATACGAGTATTACAAGAGTTGATCTACCACGAGATCGGAGAGGCAAAACCCTAGAAGCTAGCCTATGGTGTGATTGTCTGTTGTCCTACGGACTAAACCCTCCGGTTTATATAGACACCGGAGGGGGCTAGGGTTACACAAGGTCGGTTACAAAGGAGGAGATATCCATATCCGTACTGCCTAGCTTGCCTTCCACGCCAAGTAGAGTTCCATTCGGACACGAGACGAAGTCTTCAATCTTGTATCTTCATAGTCCAACAGTCCAGCCAAAGGATATAATCCGGCTGTCCGGATACCCCCTAATCCAGGACTCCCTCAGAGACCATCTTCATCCTACGCCTCCCACAGATTGATAAACCTTAGGTCATCCACTTGAGGGAAATTTGCTACTGCCCTACAAACCTCTGCACTTGGAGGCCCAACAACGTCTACAAGAAGAAGGTTGTGTAGTAGACATCAAGCTCTTTTCTGGCGCCGTTGCCGGGGAGGATAGCACTTGAAGGTATATCTTTAGATCTTGCAATCGAATCTTTTTCTTTCTTGTTTTATCACTAGTTTAGTTTATAAAAGAAAACTACAAAAATGGAATTGAGGGTACCTCATATGCTTCATCGTTTTAACATCTTTCATGAAAATAAGGATTCCAATAATTGTGCCAAAGTGTTAGAAGAAGAATGCATTAGAATGTTTGGCACTAAATCTTTGAATGATGAGCATGATTGCAATGTTATTAGTATGAACTCTTTGAATATCCATAGTACTAATGATGATTGCACTAGTCATGATGAAAATGTCTCTTATAAGCATGTCAACTTTTGTGGAATACATAGAGCTTGAAAGCACACACCAAATAGGGAAGATAGATTTTGCAAGAGGCATAAGTATTTGGAAACTAAATTGTTGCAAGAAAGGCTAGATGATTATGCTGAAAGATTCAATATCTATCGCCATCCTTGTGAACTTTGCAATGAACATGGTCATTTAAAGCTCCAATGCTATTTGTTTCATGATCAAATCGTGTCCAAAGATTGTGATAACTTGATTACCCTTGAGCATCATAAAGAGCTTAGTCTTCTTTTGGGGTATGAAGAAATGAAACGTATAACTGAGGGTATTCCAAAATTTAATCTTGATAGATTTCTTGATTTTGATCTAGAAGAAATTTATATGTATTGTGCGGCGAATTGCATTGAGAATCCTTATATTGCCAATTAGATAAAGTCTAGAAAACAAATAGAAGATGAAGAGAATACTAATGAAAGGGAAGCGACTTCCCAAAACCCTCATATTATTTCTTATGATGAATCAGGTAACGAGGAGGAGCCTCCTATTCAGCCAATCTCATTAATAAGGAGCTCCGAAAAGAGAATTAAACCCACACATGATGTGAAGAAGAAAAAGAAAAGACGGAGAAGCAAAAAATGTATCCCTCCCAAATGATGTTGCTCCTATTACTCATTGTGACGATGATAATTGTTATACTATTGGTGCTATCCATACTATTAATGATGAGAGTGATTATGCTTATGATATGAAAAGGCCCAAGCTTGGGGATGCTATGTTTGATGAGAATGACATGTTTGAGAATGTATTTGCTGAAATTAATGT
Organism: Triticum dicoccoides; assembly: GCF_002162155.2. NCBI lineage: Eukaryota > Viridiplantae > Streptophyta > Magnoliopsida > Poales > Poaceae > Triticum > Triticum dicoccoides. The sequence continues at coordinate 432,670,127 of NC_041388.1, forward strand.
TTGTCCCAAGCTTGGGGATGCTACGTTTGATGAATATGATATTTTTAGTCTCCCAAGTTTTGATGAGCAAATTTATTATGATGATAGCATGCCTCCTATTTATGATGGTTATATTGATGAAAGTGGGTTTGGAAGAGTGTCAACTTTAGGAAGTAATGATCCCACTATTTTGGAGGATGTTGAATCTTATTTTGACAATTATTAAAGTGGATTTGGAGAGGTCATGACTTTATTTAGTAATGATTCCACTATCTTGGAAGAGGTTTCAATTGATTATGATGAGAACAAAGTTGCTACCTATGATGATTATTGTGATGACACTTATGCTATAAAAAGTAGTGATGATTATATTTATAAAACTTTTCATGATTATGATTACCCTTTTTCTGAACATTACTCTTTCAATGTGGAAACAATTTATAGTATTCGAGTCTCTTATGATACTCCCACTATTCCAAATGAGAAAATTTTTACTTATGTGGAGAGTAATAAAATTTCTATGCTTGTAGATCATGAAAAGAATGCTTTAGCTGCTGTTATATTGTTGAATTCATTCATGATGGTACTGAAAATTATTATGAGGGCGGAATATATGCTTGTAGGAATTGCAATATTAAGTTTCCTCTCTATGTGCTTAAAGTTTTAAAGTTATGCTTGTTTTGCCTTCCTATGCTAGTTGATTATTGTTCCCACAAGTTGTTTGATCAAAAAATCCCTATGCATAGGAAGTGGGTTAGACTTAAATGTGCTAGTCATATTCTTCATGATGCTCTCTTTATATTTCAATTCTTATCTTTTATGTGAGCATCATTGAAATCATCATGCCTAGCTAGGGGCGTTAAACGATAGCGCTTGTTGGGAGGCAACCCAAGTTTATTTTTGTTCCTTGCTTTTTGTTCCTGTTTAGTAATAAATAATTCATCTAGCCTCTGTTTATATGTGGTTTTATGCTTTTAATTAGTGTTTGTGCCAAGTAGAACCTTTGGGAAGACTTGGGGAAAGTCTTTGCGATCTTGCTGTAAAAAACAGAAACTTTAGTGCTCACGATATTTGCTGCCATTTATTACTGGAGAGTGACATTTAGTTAATTATTTTTGAAGATGATTAATAGACAAATTCCTCACGTCCAACAATTTATTTCAGAATTTTTGGGATTACATAAGTATACGTTTGATACAAATTACTACAGACTGTTCTGTTTTTGATAGATTCTGTTTTCATTGTGTTGTTTGCTTATTTTGATGAATCTATGAGTAGTATCGGAGGGTATGAACCATAGAGAAGTTGGAATACAGTAGATATTACACCAATATGAATTTAGAATGAGTTCACAACAGTACCAAAACTGGTGATTTATTTTCTTATACTAACGAAGCTTACGAGTTTTCTGTTAAGTTTTGTGTTGTGAAGTTTTCAAGTTTTGGGCAACGATTTGATGGACTATGGAATAAGGAGTGGCAAGAGCCTAATCTTGGGGATTCCCAAGGAACCCCAAGGTAATATTCAAGGACAACCAAGAGCCTAAGCTTGGGGATACCCCGGAAGGCATCCCCTCTTTCGTCTTCGTTCATCGGTAACTTTACTTGGAGCTATATTTTTATTCACCACATGATATGTGTTTTGCTTGGAGCGTCATTTTATTTTCTTTTGTTTTTCTTGATATTTGAATAAAATACCAATACCTGAAATTCTTAAATGTTAGAGAGTCTTCACATATTTGCATAATTATTCGACTATTCATTGATCTTCACTTATATCTTTCGGAGTAGTTTATCATTTGCTCTAGTGCTTCACTTATATCTTTCTAGAGCACGGTAGTGGTTTTATTTTATAGAAATATATGAACTCTCATGCTTCACTTATATCATTTTGGGAGTCTTTAGAACAGCATGGTAGTTTGCTTTGGTTATAAATTTTAAATGCTAAGAGAAGTTGGATGCTTGATAGTTGTTTTGAGATATAAAGGTGGTAATATTAGAGGTGTGCTAGTTGAGTAATTGTGAAATTGATGATTACTTGTGTTGAAGTTGGCAAGTCCCATAGCATGCACGTATGGTAAACGTTGTGTGACAAATTTGAAGCATGGGGTGTTCTTTGATTGCTTTCCTTATGAGTGGCGGTCGGGGACGAGCGATGGTCTTTTCCTACCAATCTATCCACCTAGGAGCATGCGCGTAGTGCTTGGTTTTGATGACTTGTAGATTTTTGCAATAAGTATGTGAGTTCTTTATGACTAATGTTGAGTCCATTGATTATATGCACTCTCACCCTTCCATCATTGCTAGCCTCTTCGGTACCGTGCATTGCCCTTTCTCACTTTCAGAGTTGGTGCAAACTTTGCTGGTGCATCCAAACCCCGTGATATGATACGCTCTATCACACATAAGCCTCCTTATATCTTCCTCAAAACAGCCACCATACCTACCTATTATGGCATTTCCATAGCCATTCTGAGATATATTGCCATGCAACTTTTCACCGTTCCATTTTATTATGACATGCATCATCATTGCCATATTGCTTTGCATGATCATGTAGTTGACATCGTATTTGTGGCAAAGCCAGCATGCTTAATTTTTCATACATGTCACTCCTGATTCATCGCAATCCCGGTACACCGCCGGAGGCACTCACATAGAGTCATATTTTGTTCTAAGTATCGAGTTGTAATTCTTGAGTTGTAAGTTAATAAAAGTGTGATGATCATCATTAGAGCATTGTCCCATGTGAGGAAAGGATGATGGAGACTATGATTCCCCCACAAGTCGGGATGAGACTCCGGACGAAAAATAAAAAAAAAGAGAAAAAAGAGGCCATAAAAAAGGAGAAGGCCCAAAAAAACAAAAAACAAAAAAATGAGAGAAAAAGAGAGAAGGGGCAATGCTACTATCCTTTTTACACACGTGTGCTTCAAAGTAGCACCATGATTGAGGGAGTCCTGGATTAGGGGGTCTCCGGACAGCCGGACTATATCCTTTGTCCAGACTATTGGACTATGAAGATACAAGATTGAAGACTTCGTCTCGTGTCCGAATGGGACTCTACTTGGCGTGGAAGGCAAGCTAGGCAATACGGATATGTATATCTCCTCCTTTGTAACCGACCTTGTGTAACCCTAGCCCCCTCCGGTGTCTATATAAACCGGAGGGTTTTAGTCCGTAGGACAACATACAATCATACCATAGGCTAGCTTCTAGGGTTTAGCCTCTCTGATCTCGTGGTAGATCAACTCTTGTAATACTCATATCATCAAGAACAATCAAGCAGGAAGTAGGGTTTTACCTCCATCAAGAGGGCCCGAACCTGGGTAAACATCGTGTCCCCTGCCTCCTGTTACCATCCGCCTTAGACGCACAGTTCGGGACCCCCTACCCGAGATCCGTCGGTTTTGACACCGACATTGGTGCTTTCATTGAGAGTTCCACTGTGCCGTCACCGTAAGGCTTGATGGCTCCTTCGATCATCGCTAGCGATGTGGTCCAGGGTGAGGCTTTCCTCCCCGGACAGATCTTCATATTCGGCGGCTTTGCACTGCAGGCCAAATCGCTTGGCCTTCTGGAGCAGATTGAGAGCTACGCCCCTGGCCATCAGGTCAGATTCGGCAACTTGAACTACACGGCCGACATCCGCGGAGACTTGATCTTCGACGGATTCGGGCCCATGTCGGACATGCTGTACAGTCGTGACGAGCATGACGTAACTCTGCCGTCGGACAATGTTCGGGAGATCGCATCCGCAATTACTCCATCCATCAATCTGGAGCAAGTCGCGCCATCCGAGAGCGGAGGGATGGACCCCGCCATGGAGGTCGCACTCTCAGTGGCGCTAGAGCCGGATACTGACTTCACACCTTACGAGAGCTGTGTCGCCGAACCACTGGATTCATTCCCGGCCACGAACTCCGAGCCGCTCATATCCGCGCCCGTCGAGTCTGACTGGGCGCTGATCATGGAGTTCACCTCCGCGGATATCTTTCAGCACTCACCTTTCAGAGATGTGCTAAATTCATTAAGGTCTCTCTCCCTGTTAGGAGACCCTTGGCCGAACTATGTCCGGCTAGAATGGGATGCGGACGATGATGAAATTTGCTGCCCACCCACCACCCACTTAGTAGCCACTGTCGACGACTTAACTGACATGCTCGACTTTGACTCCGAAGACTTTGATGGTATGGACGACGAAGTCGAAGACGAAAAGGTTCCACCGCCCTCGGGGCACTGGACCGCCACCTCATCATATGATATATACATGGTGGACACCCCCAAAGAAGCCAATGGCGATGAGACAACGGAGGATGACCCCTCCAAGAAGCAACCCAAGCGCCGACGTCAGCGGCGCCGCTCTAAGTCCCGCCACAGCAAGAGCAGTGATACCGGCATAGGAGATAATAACACTCTGGATAGCGCCAAAGACAACAACAATCCCCTCCAACACGGTGTAGAGCTAGAGGACGAACAAGCTAGCCCTCCAGAGCAGGCAGCAGATGGGGAACCGGAGGAGGACAATTACATGCCTCTCTCCGAAGACGAGGCGAGCCTCGGCGATGACGAGTTTATCGTGCCTGAGGACCCCGTCGAGCAAGAGCGCTTCAAGCGTCGGCTTATGGACACGACAAATAGCCTAAAGAAGAAACATCAACAGCTTCAAGCTGATCAAGACTTGCTAGCAGACAGGTGGACCGAAGTCCTTGCGGCCAAGGAGCATGAACTCGAGCGCCCGTCCAAGAGTTACCCAAAACGCAGGTTACTACCTCACCTTGAGGAGGAAGCATTGACACCTCATTCACTAGTGTACGATGCGGCTGACCGGCCACTACGCGGCCGAGCCAGGGATGCGTTTCAGCCTAAAGATCTGACCGCACCCCGTCGCCACTCAGTCAAAAATACTAAGGCCCGGGGCAACACAGAGTACCTGCGAGACATCTTGGACAGTAAGGCAAAAATCGCAAGGTCAATATACGGGACACGGGCATGTGCGCCCACACGGGATGATGATCGTCACGTCGGATACACCAAGAGTAAATCCGGCAGGGCTAAATACAGCAGACAAGACTCATATGAACTACGTTGGGATATAGCCCGGCACAGAGGTGCCGCACACCCCTATGCTTCACTGATGAAGTTATGAATCATGAATTCCCGGAGGGTTTCAAACCCGTAAATATCGAATCATACGATGGCACAACAGATCCCGCTGTATGGATTGAAGATTTCCTCCTTCACATCCACATGGCTCGCGGTGATGATCTACATGCCATCAAGTACCTCCCACTAAAACTCAAAGGACCAGCTCGGAATTGGCTGAATAGCTTGCCAACAGATTTTGTTGGCAGTTGGGAGGATCTGGAAGATGCATTTCTTGACAACTTCCAGGACACTTATGTGCGGCCGCCGGATGCTGATGACTTGAGCCACATAAACCAGCAGCCAGGGGAATCGGCCAGACAATTCTGGACACGGTTCCTGACTAAGAAAAATCAAATTGTAGACTGTCCGAATGTAGAGGCCCTAGCGGCATTCAAGCATAACATCCGCGACGAGTGGCTCGCCCGCCACCTCGTCCAGGAGAAGCAGAAATCTATCGCAGCCCTCACGACACTCATGACCCGCTTTTGTGCGGGCGAGGACAGTTGGCTGGCTCGCAACAACAACACATCGAGTAATCCGGATACCTCAGATACCAAAGATGCTAACGGTAGGCAGCGTCGTAATAGACCAAAGCGCCGCAATAACGGCGATAACACCGAAGATACGACAGTTAATGCTGGATTCAGAGGCTCTAGATCCGGTCAGCGGAAAAAGCCATTTAAAAGAAATACTCCGGCTCCATCCAGTCTGGATCGCATACTGGATCGCTTGTGTCAAATCCACGGCACCCCAACAAGCCAGCCAATCACACCAACAGAGAATGCTGGGTGTTCAAGGAGGCCGGCAAATTAAATGCCGAGAATAAGGACAAGGGGCCGCATAGCGATGACGTGGAGGAGCCCCAGCCGCCAAACACAGGAGGACAGAAGGGGTTTCCCCCACAAGTGAAGACGGTGAACATGATATACGCAACCCACATTCCCAAGAGGGAGCGGAAACGTGCACTAAGGGACGTCTATGCGATGGAGCCTGTCGCCCCAAAGTTCAACCCATGGTCTGCCTGTCCGATCACCTTCGATCGCAGGGACCACCCCACTAGCATCCGTCATGGCGGATCTGCCGCACTGGTCCTAGACCCCATCATTAACGGATTTCACCTCACTCGAGTCCTTATGGATGGTGGCAGCAGCCTGAACCTGCTTTATCAGGATACAGTGCAAAAAATGGGGATCGATCCCTCGAGGATCAAACCCAGCAAAACCACCTTTAAAGGCATCATCCCAGGTGTAGAGGCCCATTGTACAGGCTCAATCACACTGGAAGTGTTCTTCGGATCACCGGATAACTTCCGAAGCGAAGAGTTAATCTTCGACATCGTCCCGTTTCGCAGTGGCTATCAGGCACTGCTCGGACGGACAACATTTGTAAAATTCAATGTAGTGCCGCATTACGCATACCTCAAGCTCAAGATGCCAGGACCTTGCGGGGTCATAACAGTAAATGGAAACACAGAATGCTCGCTCCGTACGGAAGAGCACACCGCGGCCCTTGCAGCAGAGGCACAAAGTAGCCTATTCAAGCAAACCACCCATTCGGCGTCACAGCCCCCGGACACCTTCAAGCGAGTCCGGAACAAGCTGCAACAGGATCGCCTGGCACGATCAGAGCTCACCTAGCAATCCGGCCCCCGTCCCAGTCCCATTAAAGCGACGAAATTCGTGCCGCACGTACATAACTACGCATTGAAAATACCATGGACATAGGCGGGGGCACGATCAGGACACGCCCCGCATTGTGGCTCAACCACACTAGGGGCTGTATACCTTTGACATTCTTTTTCTCTTTCAGGGCCTAAGTCCTTGGAAGCCCTTTCCGGCAGTACGATTGTTGGACACATTCCGGAAGCAACAACCAAGGCGGCAAGAAGCTAAGATGAACACGGGAACCGCCAGGTGGTCTCTAGTAATACTTGATATACCCGTTTTTCACTATTTATGTATAGCCTGCCCTGGGATAGGACATTTTGAATTTTCCTACTTTACGCTTATTGCACTACTTGTAACAGTACGCTTCGACGTATTATTCAAATAACAATGCATACATTAATCTGTCATTGCATTATTTAAGTTTTTCTCTTTTCTCTTATACGTCCATTTACGACAATCCACACCCGCACGTTCGGGTACGGTCAGTACGCCAGGGGCTCTCGTTTACCCCACAATACGGCGCAGGAAGTCCGAACACTTTTGACAGTGCGGCACCCCGAACTTATAGCACTATATGCATCAGCTCCGAATAATGTCTTTGGTCAAATGTTGGGTCGCCCTGCTCCCATGCTTTGGTACCTTACATTCCGCTATATCGGCTAAGGTAGCGGTGGGAGAACTACTGCGATTGTGTCCCGGTTCTTCCAGACGAGCACCTCAGTAGAGAAAGCCAAAAACTGACTGTCATGATAAGGTGAGAGACTGGTCGCTGTTCGATAGGTCTCAAGTCCTTAAAGACTTTTTCCGCTTCGGGCGAGGAGTCGGCCTTGTCCGGCTTAGGCGTGTATAGCGCCCCAAATTCGGCCCTCCGAATACCAGGGGCTTCGCCAAAAATTTAAAATCATAGACTTCTATGGCTAAGTGAGAGTGATAAAGCATTATAGTCCGATTGTCTGGTTCGTTGCGCTGAACACCTCCCTTGAAGGACCCAAAATTGGGGGTAAAGAGTGTTCATATTTACCCCGAACACCCCAGTACTAGTTACATGGGGGTAGAAGCCGACGACTGGCCAACTCTCAGATTTTATAAACATGGCCGCACAGAAGGTAATATTTCAAATTAAGAAAGCGTCGCATGGCGCAAAAGAACTCGTTTCATGTTACAAGATCACATGGGCACGTTCATTCAAAAATTACATCCTTGGCACACTCATCTGCCACTAAGTGGGAACCCTTCAGGACGCTCTCATAGTAATTCTCGGGGCAGCGATACTCCTTGCCCTCCGACGGCCCCTCCTTCACCAGCTTCACGGCGTCCAGCTTCGCCCAGTGCACCTTCGCCCGGGAAAAAGCTCTGCATGCACCTTCGATGCAGACGGACCGCTTGATGACTTCAAGCCGTGGGCTGGCTTCCACAAGCCGCCTCATGTAGCAACCCAACCTCAGACGGTCAAGTCTCTGTGCTTAAGTGTCATCCCTGGATCGGTATGCTGACACACATAGTACTCGAGGATTTATAACAAAGATAAATCACATGTATAAAATAACATAAATACTATTACCTCAATCCAAATAGCAGAAGTAACAAAGGTTGTGGATTCCCATCAACACCAACGACAAAGTTGAGTGTAGAAATCGTAACCCTAACGTATCACTTACTCGTCGTAAGAATCCTGCAACATGAGACATTGCAGCCACAAAGGGTCAGTACATTGAATGTACTGGCAAATTCACACCATATGATAATGATGAATAATAGCTATCACTACATGCATATTTGGCTGGTGGAAAGGCTCTATGGTTATAATGTTTTTGCGAAAAGCCAATTTTTCCCTACTGCAAAGAAATATATTTTATTTATCTACAAAGTTGGTTGAAAAATATTGAGAAGGTTCCTCCAACTCAATCCCAAAATACTAATCATTAACCCAACAAATTATTTAAGTAACGTGATGAGATAAATATGATAATCCAAGAACCAGATACTCAAGATTGTCCATAACCGGGGACACGGCTAACCATGATTAGTTTGTACACTCTGCGGAGGTTTGCGCACTTTTTCCCACAAGACTCGATCGCCTCCGTTGGATTTCTCGCACTACAAAGTGTTTGAGAAACGGATGACCAAGACACAGTCTTTCAGGAACATTAACTCTCTACTCCGGGCAGACCATACCAAACCTATAACCCACTACCTGCTGATCCACCTCTTCAAGAGCTTCACGTAACTTACTCAACTATGCTAGAGCCCATAATAGCTTGTGGCTACACACGGAAGTTTCTAGCATGAATAATCTTATGATCCCTTTGAGCCTGGGTGGCGGTCCATAGGAAAATCACACGGGTACTCCGGGATTTCCAAAAAATACAGGCAACACTGGCTACTCTAGGTGCCTCAATCCACCCAGATGTAAATTTAAGTTGCCACCTTAAGTTAAACCATTAATTAACAATCTCACATCGGTCATGGATTTCACTCACCCAAACCACGTCTACGAGCATAGCATAGCAATATAACCAACGCATAGAAGTAACTCCCCAGGGTTTGAATGTAACAGGGCAATAGGTTCTACCTCATCAACTACTTCCCAACCCACAAGTTAATGTCATCCTAACCATGCAATGTTTGAGGATTGGAGATAATTCATAAAAACTGGGTGATAAAGGGATACGATCAAAGTGTTACCTGCCTTGTACTATTGATGAAGATGATTCGCACTCATAACTCTTGATAATTCTACTCGTCACACTCCGTTCAATCTGTCGTGAGCAAGCAATAGTAACCACACATAAGCAATCACTCAAAAGATCGGGAAGAATGAAGAAGATAGTTCAGAAAATATCAAAACCAAGCAAATAACTCTTGCAACATAAAACAATTTCTAACAATATCAAAATTATGTGAATTTGGCCTTATCGGAAAGTTTAGGTCAAGAGCTTCGATTTGCAAAAAGAATCAACTAAATCAGAGTTATGAAACTCAAGTTATGAACAAAAGAAGTTTGAATATGAATCTGAACAAACTTCGAAATTTGAAAATTTCAAAAAGTTGACGTGACAGGTTAACTGGATAGGTGAAAACAAGACGAAACTATAGGCGTTGGTTTCATCTAATTTGGATGAACGTGTAAAAAGTTATGGCTATTTGAAAAATCAGGGTCAAGCTGTTTTACGGAAGTAAAATAACTACGGCTGAGAAAATTCTATGTCTAATGTATAAATACAGAGACTAATTGATAATCTAATTATTCTATCGTACTAGTCTAGAAATAATAAGCTACGGAAGTATATATGAAGAAAGATACATTTATAAGGTAGAGAAAAAAATGACTTCGGACAGAGAAGACAATTTCCAGAAGTCCTGCCGGAGAAAAGAAATAATTTTTCTTTAGTGAATCTAGTCAAACCAAAATATTGATTTAACCCGAATCGGATGATTTTTGAAGGCTCTATGGGTCTATATTTATTGGTGGAAAAGAGGCTTAAAGGTTAAAGGCTAGGCAATGTGAGACTAAACAGGGAGCAACTAGTTAACGAGCGCTTCTTCTGGAGCCTCGCAACGATCAGCGCCACTTGACGCGCTCTCAGCCATTTGCCACGTGTCACGCTCTGGACGCTCCCTTCGGATTTTATTTTTTTATTTTTTCGCACGTGTTTTTGGCTTTTTGAATGGATTTTTTCCAGGTTCTTTTGACGTTTTGATTTTCCCCCGGTCTTTCTTAGCTTTTCGATCAAAAAAAAATTCGAAAATTTTTTTGCCCGAAAAACGCGTTTTCTTTTTCTTTTTTTCCTTTCGCGAAAGTCACGGTTTTTCTTCCGCGAGAGGCACGGTTGTGCTTTAGCGACAGTCACGGCCGTGCCTTTCGGAAACAAAAAAAATGCGTTTTCTATTTTTTTCCTTTCGCGAGAGTCACGGTTTTGCTTCCGCGAGAGGCACGGTTGTGCTTTCGCGAGAGTCACGGCCGTGCCTCTCGGAAAGGGAAAAACAAAACGCGTTTTCTGTTTTTTTTCTTTCGGGAGAGTCACGGTTTTGCTTCCGCGAGAGGCATGGTTGTGCTTTCGCGAAAGTCACGACCGTGCCTCTCGGAAAGGGAAAAAAATACGCGTTTTCTGTTTTATTTCGCGAGAGTCACAGTTTTGCTTTCCGAGAGGCACGGTTGTGCTTTCGCGAGAGTCACGGCCGTGCCTCTCGGAAATGGAAAAAAACGCGTTTTCTATTTTTTTTCCTTCCATGAGAGTCACGGTTTTGCTTCCACGAGAGGCACGGTTGTGATTTCGCGAGAGGCACGGACGTGCCTCTTTCAAAAAGGGAAAAAAACCATGCTTCCGGTCCGGTTTTTTTGCCCGGTTTTTTCGTCCGGTTTTTTTCGTGAAAAAAAAGTTTGTCAAAACCTATCAACATGGGATCTAGTTTTGAAGATCTCGACGCGAGGAATCCAACAGTGAAAACAGTTCAAGATTTGGACGCACGGTTTAAGAGATAAAACGTTTTGAATAAACGGATCTACGAAAAAAGGGAAAACTCCCAGGTTGCGACAAGTGGCGCGCTGCATGTGCACCACTTGTCGCGACCTGAGAAAGTGGAGTGCTGTTTGCAACGAGTACTCCTTAATTAGTGATTTTGGACTAAACGTAGATGAAAAGAAAAGAAACAGAGAAGAAAAGAGGCGGCTTGCATGGGCCTAAAGGCCTTCGGCCGGCCGCGCGCACGCTGCGGCTGCAGTTTTTTTTAAGAAAAATAAAATTCGGCCTAAAAAAACGAAAAGGCTGGCTGGACCTGGCCCATGTAGGAAAAGAAAAAAAATTAAAGGACGCCCGCTGGTACTATGATGCGCACGTGTGCAACATATAGGGACGGGCCGCACGTACAATTTTTTTAAATAGAAACAGAAGGATAACCTGAATAAAGAAAAATAAAGTAAAAATTTTATATAGGCATATTATATATCAAAATTTTTAGCAAAAGATTTTCTACAATGTGAACATTTTTGTAGCACCAAATAAAATCTACAAAAATTTAAATAAAGCAAAGGGTGCTATTGAGGCAATAAAACCTCATAAAAATCATTTTAAAAATACCAAAATTAATTCAAATTTATTTCTCTCCAATTTTCTGATGTAGGGAATCATGTTACCCTATTTTCCATATATTTTATTTTTGGAGAAAAATAATTTGAATAAAACTCAAATAACTCCAAATTGAAAATAAATTCAAAAGAACTTTGAATTTAATTCTTTGAAACTCCCAACTCATATTTCATATGTTTTGAAGAAGTCATTTTATCTTCTCTCATGAAAATCATTGAGTTGCTTAAAGTTTCTGAATTTGAAATATTTCCAAATAAAATTCAAATCTTTTCAAAAACCCCTTTTCATTTAATTAAATGGAAGAAGTCATATCATCTTCTCTCGAGGGTTTTGTATTTGAAAAGAATTTGAATTCACGGAGATCAAAATGCAAAAAGGTGAAAGTTTGGGAAAGTCCTTTTATTCCCTCTCATTTAACTTTCAAAAAGTTTCGAATTTCACTCAATCAATCACACAACAATCAAACAAACAATCAATGTATCTATTTATTATAACATTCCAAAACTTAGAATTTTGGGATGTTACAAACTGGTCTGCCCTGAGTAGAGAGTTAATGTTCCTGAAAGACTGTGTCTCGATCATCCGTTTCTCAAACACTTTGTAGTGCGAGAAATCCAACAGAGACGATCGAGTCTTGTGAGGAAAAGTGTGCAAACCTCTGCAGAGTGTACAAACTAATCATGGTTAGCCGTGTCCCCGGTTATGGACAATCTTGAGTATCTGGTTCTTGGATTATCATATTGATCTCATCACGTTACTTAAATAATTTGTTGGGTTAATGATTATTATTTTGGGATTGAGTTGGAGGAACCTTCTCAATATTTTTCAACCAACTTTGTAGTTAAATAAAATATATTTCTTTGCAGTAGGGAAAAATTGGCTTTTCTTAAAAACATTATAACCATAGAGCCTTTCCACTAGCCAAATATGCATGTAGTGATAGCTATTATTCATCATTATCCTATGGTGTGAATTTGCCAGTACATTCAATGTACTGACCCTTCGTGGCTACAACGTCTCATGTTGCAGGATTCTTACGACGAGTAAGTGATACGTTAGGGTTACGATTTCTACACTCAACTTTTCCGTTGGTGTTGATGGGAATCCACAACCTTTGTTACTTTCGCTATTTGGATTGAGGTAATAGTATTTACGTTATTTTATACATGTGATTTACCTCTGTTATAAATCCTCGAGTACTGTGTGTGTGTCAGCATACCGATCCAGGGATGACACTTAAGCACAGAGACTTGACCGTCTGAGGTCGGGTCGCTACACCTCACCAGACTGAAGTAGCTGCCGGACAGGGGCTCGCCAGGCCACATCGGGACTATAAGGCCCCTCATGGCCTGTTCTGCCGCCTTGTGAAGTTCGACCAATTGCTTCAGCTGGTCACTCAAGGACATGGGGTGTTCGGTCCCAGTATACTGAGACCAGAACAACTTCTCCGCTGAGCTCCCTTCCTCAGCCCGGTAAAACTCCGCGACATCAAGTACACTGCGGGGAAGATCTGCAAACGCTCCTGGAGAGCTCCGAACTCGGGTAAGAAAAAGGAAAGTCTCCTTCACATGATTGCTTTGCATATTGAATGCCTTACCCGCTGCTATCTTCTTCGCCGCGTCAATCTCCTGGAGGGCCTTGTGGGCTTCGGCCTTGGCGCTCCGGACGCTTTCAAGCGCCTGCGCGAGCTCGGCCTCTCGCGTCTTGAAGTAAAGCTCCAAGGACTCATGCTTTTTGGCGAGAGCCTCAAGCTCTTGCTGCACCTCGCCTACTCGGGCTTCTTATTTCTCCCGTTCCAGGCGTTCTTTGGCCGCTTTGTCTTCGGCCTCAGACACCGCCTTCCTCAGGGTCTCCACCTCGGTCATGGCCCCTGACAAATTCATGATGATCCTATTACTTTACACTCGAACTTCTTTTTAACTATATAGACGGGGGTATATCTTACCTTTGCTCTCTTCGAGCTGCCCCTTGGTGGGGCTGAGCTCGTCCTCGGACCGCTTCAGGGCCCGCTTCAGCGTAGGGACCTCCGCAGTACATGCGGCAGCGGCCAGCAGTGAAGCCTGCACATACACATAAACATACTCTAATTAGACTCCTGAGTTATCATTTGATCCTCTATTCGGCTTTTCTTCGTGAACGCCGAACAGAGCATCAGGGGCTACTATCTATGCGGTAATATTTTCTTATATTTTGAATGCTTACCTCAAAGCCTGTTAGGAGGCTGGCACAAGCTTCAGTCAGTCTGTTTTTGGCGGACTGAACCTTCTCGACCACCGCACTCATGATAGTGCGGTGCTCTTCTGCGATGGAAGCGCTGCAAAGCGCTTCCAGCAGGGTGTCTGGTGCCTCTGGTTGGACAGAGGACACCGGCACGGATGGTTGGCCCCCCTTAATGGGGGACCGCCTGCCGAAGTCCGGAACCATCGAAGGTTCCGGCGCAGTGTCCGGTTGGGGCCCGAACTCGAAGCCCGTAGGAGCCTCGTTTCCTTGATACCCAGGGTCCGGGAGGTCATCGTGGGGCGCCCCCAGGATCACCTCCCCTTGGCTCGGTGCCTTTTGAGACACCACCTCGGTGTTGTCCGTAGGGCAAGGGGTGGAAGCCGTCGGAGGAGAATCGCTGTTCATATCCGATGAGTCCAAAGAGCCGCTCGACGAGGGTACATCGAGATGAGCTCGGGATGGACTAGATAATCATGTTCGGCATGAGGAAAGGCAGTACAATAAAACATACCATGAAGTACTATGGTGTCCGGACACTTACGACTTCGCCAGGGGCTTGTCCCCGGGTAGCCACTCGTTGCCGCTGTCGGCGGCCGTCGTGGCACAGTCCAGAGGGAGGGTCTTTCCCTTCTTGGACCCTTCGGCTTCCCCGGATGGGTCGGCCTTCCTTTTCTTGTCTCCCCCGGCTGGGGGGGGGGGAGAGCTTTTCTCCTCCTCCTCGTTTCCGTGGGAGGAGTGCGCGTCGGAGTCATCGGACGATGAGCCCGATGTAACCTTGCGCCGGAGACCCTTTCGGGACCCCGTGGCCTTCTTCTTGGCCTTCTTTTCTGGCACCTCGTAAGGTGCCGGAGTCAACATCTTCGTTAGAAGAGCATCTGCAGGATCTTCGGGCAGGGGCTGGGTAATCAAGCTGCTCCGCTATCTCTATCCAGTCCTGTTAATGACATGAAAGCTTAGATCCAACACATAACTAAACTAGGGCAAATAAATACCCTGAGAGATGTAAAAGCCTACCGGATGGGCGCGGCGCTTTGCGCTGAGTCCGCGGTCCTTGGTGAGGGAGGGAGGCATCTCGGCGCCCTTGAACAGCACCCTCCAGACGTCCTCGTGCATCGTGTCATCGAGCTCTCGCAGCGTCTGGTGCTTGGCCGAGTCGAACTCCCACAAAACAAATGCCCATAGTTGGCACGGAAGGATCCGGCGGAAGAGCATAACCTGGACCACGTTGACGAGCTTGATTTTCTTGTTCGTCATGTTCTGGATGCAGGTCTGGAGTCCGGTCAGCTCTACCGAAGAACCCCAGGACAGGCCCTTCTTTTTCCAAGAGGTGAGCTGCATGGGAATTCCGGATCAAAATTTGGGGGCCGCCACCCAGTTGGAGTCGCGCGGCTCGGTGATGTAGAACCACCCCGATTGCCACCCCTTTATGGTATCCAAGTAGGTGCCCTCGAGCCAGGTGACATTAGGCATCTTGCCCACCATGGCGCCTCCGCACTCTGCTTGCTGGCCACCCACCACCTTCGGTTTGACATTGAAGGTTTTCAGCCATAGGCCGAAGTGGGGCCTGATGCGGAGCAAGGCCTCGCACACGACGATAAACGCCGAGATGTTGAGGATGAAATTGGGGGCCAGATCATGAAAATCCAGCCCGTAGTAGAACATGAGCCCGTGGACAAACAGGTGGAGAGGAAATCCCAGTCTGCGGACGAAATGGGTAAGAAAAACTACCTTCTCATGGGGTTCGGGCGTGGGGACAATCTGCCCCGCATTTGGCAGCCGGTGCGTGATATCCGCGGCCAAGTATCCGGATTCCCATAACTTTTTGATGTTCTCCTCCGTGACGGAGGAGACCATCCACTTGCCTCCTGCTCCGGACATGATTGGAGTGGTTTGAGAAGAAGAACGCAAGCTTGGGCGCTAGAGCTCAAGTGTGCGGGAATGGGTAAGCGAGAAGGAAGAAGGCGTGGGTGAAAAAAGTGAATCTTTGTCCCTTTATAAGGGTGGAGGAGGCGATGTGTCTCCCCACTTGCCTGGCAAAACCGCTTATTCCCCAAGAGCCGTAATTGATGGCGTGGTTGGGTTACCCATGCCCGTATTGATGAGAATCCCGTGATAAGGGGAACACGATCTCTGCTTTGACAAGACGTATCAAGAAAACCGCCTCGCGATATGTGCGGAGCTGGTTGAGAAAAGCGGTTCGAATAATGACCGGGCCATGGTGTGATGTCATGCTGCCAAAACGTGTCAGCAGATTAGATTTGTGGAAATATTG
Source organism: Triticum dicoccoides (assembly GCF_002162155.2). NCBI lineage: Eukaryota > Viridiplantae > Streptophyta > Magnoliopsida > Poales > Poaceae > Triticum > Triticum dicoccoides. Next base: position 432,686,499 of record NC_041388.1, read on the forward strand.
TTCTCTCTATGGTGGTATGTGGAACTTATTTTGCAGGGTCAGACACTATCCTTCCATTCAAACTCTTTCATGGTGTATTCGGAGGAGGAACCCGCCTTGCAATGCCGAAGACAACACTGCGTGCCGGACTCATCGTCATTGAAGCCTGGTTTAGGGGCTACTGAGGGAGTCCTGGATTAGGGGGTCTTCGGACAGTCGGACTATATCCTTTGGCCGGACTGTTGGACTATGAAGATACAAGATTGAAGACTTCGTCCCGTGTCCGGATGGAACTCTACTTGGCGTGGAAGGCAAGCTAGGCAGTACGGGTATGGATATCTCCTCCTTTGTAACCGACCTTGTGTAACCCTAGCCCCCTCCGGTGTCTATATAAACCGGAGGGTTTAGTCCGTAGGACAACAGACAATCATACCATAGGCTAGCTTCTAGGGTCTTGCCTCTCTGATCTCGTGGTAGATCAACTCTTATAATACTCGTATCATCAAGAATAAATCAAGCAGGACGTAGGGTTTTACCTCCATCAAGAGGGCCCGAACCTGGGTAAAGCATCAAGTCCCCTGCCTCCTGTTACCATCCGCCTTAGACGCACAGTTCAGGACCCCCTACCCGAGATCCGCCGGTTTTGACACCGACAATGATCTTCATGATAGGGAGTCTCTTATTTTGTCACTTTTATATATTAGTGGGAATTTTCCATTATAGAACTTGGCTTGTATATTCCAATGATGGGCTTCCTCAAATGCCCTAGGTCTTGTGAGAAAGCAAGTTGGATGCACACCCACTTAGTTTCTTTGATGAGCTTTCATATATTTATAGCTCTAGTGCATCTATTGCATGGCAATCCCTATTCCTTGCATTGACATCAATCAGTGGGCATCTCCATAGCCCATTGATTAGCCGCGTCAATGTGAGACTTTCTCCCTTTTTGTCTTCTCACACAACCTCAATCATCATATTCTATTCCACCCATGGTGCTATGTCCATGGCTCGCGCTCATATATTGTGTAAAAGTTGAAAGAGTTTGAAAAGGCTAAGTATGAAACAATTGCTTGGTTTGTCATCGCGGTTGTGCATGATGAGAGCATTTTGTGTGACAAAAATGAAGCATGGCCAAACTATATGATTTTGTAGGGATAAGCTTTCTTTGGCTATGTTATTTTGATAAGACATAATTGCTTGATTAGCATACTTGGAGTATTACTATTTTATGCCAACAATAAACTTTTATCTTGAACCTTCCGGATTTGAACATTCATGCCACAATAGAGAAAAATACATTGAAGAACATGTTAGAAAGCATTCCACATCAAATTTTTTGTTTTTATCATTTACCTACTCGAGGACGAGCACGAATTAAGCTTGTGGATGCTTAATACGTCTCCAACGTGTCTATAATTTTTGATTGCTCCATGCTATATATTATCAACCTTGGATGTTTTATATGCATTTATATGCTATTTTATATGATTTTTGGGACTAACCTATTAACCTAGAGCCCAGTGCCAGTTTCTGTTTTTTCGTTGTTTTTGAGTATCGCGGAAAAGGAAAACCAAACGGAGTCCAATTGACCCGAAACTTCACGGAACTTATTTTTGGACTAGAAGAAGGCCAGGAAGTAAAAGAATTGGGCCAGCCCGGAGACCCCCCTGCCTTGTTCTCGACTCCAACACCTCTTATATAACCCAAAACTTCCAGAAAGAAACCTAGATCGGGAGTTCCGCCGCCAGAAGCCTCCGTAGCCACCGAAAACCAATCTAGACCCGTTCCGGCACCCTGCCAGAGGGGGGGAATCCCTCTCCGGTGGTCATCTTCATCATCCTGGCACTCTCCATGACGATGAGGGAGTAGTTCTCCCTCGGGGCTGAGGGTATGTACCAGTGCTACCTCTTGAGCACTGCGTTGGTTTTCCCTTGAAGAGGAAAGGGTGGTGTGATACATCTCCAACGTATCTATAATTTTTTATTGTTCCATGCTATTATATTATCAACTTTGGATGTTTATGGGCTTTATTATGCACTTTTATATTATTTTTGGGACTAACCTATTAACCCAGAGCCCAGTGCCAGTTTCTGTTTTTTCCTTGTTTTAGAATATCGCAGAAAAGGAAAATCAAACGGAGTCCAATTGACCTGAAACTTCACGGAACTTATTTTTGGATCAGAAGAAGCCCAGAAGACTTGGAGTGCACGTCAGGGGATCAACGAGGAAGCCACGAGGCAGGGGGAGCGCCCACCCCCCTGGGCATGCCCTCCACCCTCGTGGGCCCCCCTGACACACTTCTTCCTCCTATATATCTCCATATACACTAAAACGATCGGGGAGCACAATAGATCGGGAGTTCCGCCGCCAGAAGACTCCGTAGACACCGAAAGCCAATCTAGACCCTGCCGGAGGGGGGAGGGAATCCCTCTCCGGTGGCCATCTTCATCATCCCGGTGCTCTCCATGACGAGGAGGGAGTAGTTCTCCCTCGGGGCTGAGGGTATGTACTAGTAGCTATGTGTTTGATCTCTCTCCCTCTCGTGTTCTTGAGGTGTTACGATCTTGAGTATCGCGAGCTTTGCTATTATAGTTGGATCTTATGATGTTTTCTCCCCCCTCTACTCTCTTGTAATGGATTGAGTTTCCCCTTTGAAGTTATCTTATCGGATTGAGTCTTTAAAGATTTGAGAACACTTGATGTATGTCTTGCCGTGCGTATCTGTGGTGACAATGGGATATCACGTGATTCACTTGATGTATGTTTTGGTGATCAACTTGCGGGTTCCGCCCATGAACCTATGCCTAGGGGTTGGCACACGTTTTCGTCGTGATTCTCCGGTAGGAACTTTGGGGCACTCTTTGAGGTTCTATGTGTTGGTTGAATAGATGAATCTGAGATTGTGTGATGCATATCGTATAATCATACCCACGGATACTTGAGGTGATGTTGGAGTATCTTGGTGACATTAGGGTTTTGGTTGATTTGTGTCTTAAGGTGTTATTCTAGTACGAACTCTAGGGCTGTTTGTGACACTTATAGGAATAGCCCAACGGATTGATTGGAAAGAATAACTTTGAGGTGGTTTCGTACCCTACCATAATCTCTTTGTTTGTTCTCCGCTATTAGTGACTTTGGAGTGACTCTTTGTTGCATGTTGAGGGATAGTTATGTGATCCAATTATGTTATTTTTGTTGAGAGGACTTGCACTAGTGAAAGTATGAACCCTAGGCCTTGTTTCAACGCATTGCAATACCGTTTACGCTCACTTTTACCATTAGTTACCTTGCTGTTTTTATAATTTCAGATTACAAATGCCTTTATCTACCATCCATATTGCACTTGTATCACCATCTCTTCGCCGAACTAGTGCACCTATACAATTTACCATTGTATTGGGTGTGTTGGGGACAGAAGAGACTCTTTGTTATTTGGTTGCAGGGTTGCTTGAGAGAGACCATCTTCATTCTATGCCTCCTACGGATTGATAAACCTTAGGTCATCCACTTGAGGGAAATTTGCTACTGTCCTACAAACCTCTGCACTTGGAGGCCCAACAACATCTACAAGAAGAAGGTTGTGTAGTAGACATCAAGCTCTTTTCTGGCGCCGTTGCCGGGGAGGTGAGTGCTTGAAGGTATATCTTTAGATCTTGCAATCGAGTCTTTTAGTTTCTTGTTTTATCACTAGTTTAGTTTATAAAAGAAAACTATAAAAAATGGAATTGAGTTTACCTCATACGCTTCATCTTTTTAATACCTTTCGTGAGTATGATGGAAAGGAAAATTGTGCCAAGTGTTAGAAGAAGAATGCATTAAAATGTTTGGCACTAAATATTTGAATGATGAGCATGATTGCAATGTTGTTAGTATGAATTCCTTGAATATCCATGATGCTAATGATATGCAAATCCACAAGCTTGGGGAAGCTATGTTTGATGAAGATGATATTTTTTGTCCCCCAAGTTTTGATGAGCAAATTTATTATGATGAAAGCATGCCTCCTATTTATGATAATTATATTGATGAAAGTGGATTTGGAGAGGTGATGACTTTATTTTGTGATGAATCCACTATTCTGGAAGAGGTTCCAATTGATTATGAGAACAAAGTTGCTATCTATGATGATTATTGTGATGACTTTTATGCTATAAAGAATAATGATATCCATGAAACTTGTCATCATGATTTTAGTTTTCAATTGGATTATGCCTCACATGATAATTATTTTGTTGAGTTTGCTCCTACTATTATTCATGAGAAGAATTTTGCTTGTGTGGAGAGTAATAAAATTTCTATGCTTGTAGATCATGAAAAGAATGCTTTAGGTGATGGTTATATTGTTGAATTCATTCATGATTCTACTGAAAATTATTATGATGGAGGAATATATGCTTGTAGGAATTGCAATAATATCAAGTTTCCTCTCTATGTGCTTAAAGTTATAAAGTTATGCTTGTTTTACCTTCCTAGGCTAGTTGATTATTGTTCCCATAAGTTGTTTGCTCACAAAATCCCTATGCATAGGAAGTGGGTTAGACTTAAATGTTCTAGTCATATTCTTCATGATGCTCTCTTTATGTTTCAATTCTTATCTTTTATGTGAGCATCATTGAAATCATCATGCCTAGCTAGGGGCATTAAACGATAGCGCTTGTTGGGAGGCAACCCAATTTTATTTTTGCTCCTTGATTTTTGCTCCTGTTTAGTAATAAATAATTTATCTAGCCTATTTTATGATTGATTTTTTATGTTTTTATTAGTGTTTGTGCCAAGTAGAACCTTTGGGAAAACTTGGGGAAAGTCTTTGCGATCATGCTGTAAAAAACAGAAACTTTAGCGCTCACGAGAATTGCTGCCATTTTTATTTGGATAGTGCTATTTAGTTAATTCTTTTTGCAGATGATTAATAGATAAATTCCTCACGTCCAGAAATTTATTTGAGAATTTTATGAGTTCCATAAGTATACGTTTGATTCAGATTACTACAGACTGTTCTGTTTTTGACAGATTCTGTTTTCTATGTGTTGTTTGCTTATTTTAATGAATCTATGGCTAGGAAAAGAGTTTATAAATCATAGAGAAGTTGGAATACAGTAGGTTTAACACCAATATAAATAAATAATGAGTTCATTACAGTACCTAAGTGGTGATTTATTTTCTTATACTAACGGAGCTTACGAGTTTTCTGTTAAGTTTTGTGTTGTGAAGTTTTCAAGTTTTGGGTAAGGATTCGATGGACTATGGAATAAGGAGTGGCAAGAGACTAAGCTTGGGGATGCCCAAGGCACCCCAAGGTAATATTCAAGGATAGCCAAGAGCCTAAGCTTGGGGATGCCCCGGAAGGCATCCCCTCTTTCGTCTTCGTTCATCGGTAACTTTACTTGGAGCTATATTTTTATTCGCCACATGATATGTGTTTTGCTTGGAGCGTCATTTTCTTTAGTTTTGCTTACTGTTTGAATAAAATACCAAGATCTGAAATTATTAAGTGTTATAGAGTCTTCACATGGTTGCATAATTATTCAACTACTCATTGATCTTCACTTATATCTTTCGGAGTAGCTTGTTGTTGCTCTAGTGCTTCGCTTATATCCTTTTAGAGCATGGTGGTGGTCTTATTTTGTAGAAATAGATGAACTCTCATGATTCACTTATATTATTTTGAGAGTCTTTAGAATATCATGGTAATTTGCTTTGGTTATGAATTTAGTCCTAATATGATGGGCATCCAAGAGGGATATAATAAAAACTTTCATATAAAGTGCATTGAATACTATGAGAAGTTTGATACTTGATGATTGTTTTGAGATATGAGGATGGTAATATTAGAGTCATGCTAGTTGAGTAGTTGTGAATTTGATAAATACTTGTGTTTAAGTTTGTGATTCCTGTAGCATGCACGTATGGTGAACCGTTCTGTGATGAAGTCGGAGCATGATTTATTTATTGACTGTCTTCCTTATGAGTGGCGGTCGGGGATGAGCGATGGTATTTTCCTACCAATCTATCCCCCTAAGAGCATGCGTGTTGTACTTTGTTTTGATAACTAATATATTTTTGCAATAAGTATGTGAGTTCTTTATGACTAATGTTGAGTCCATGGATTATACACACTCTCACCCTTCCACCATTGCTAGCCTCTCTTGTACCGCGCAACTTTCGCCGGTACTTTAAACCCACCATATACCTTCCTCAAAACAGCCACCATACCTACCTATTATGGCATTTCCATAGCCATTCTTAGATATATTGCCATGCAACTTTCCATCGTTCCGTTTATTATGACATGCTTCATCATTGTCATATTGCTTTGCATGATCATGTAGTTGACATCGTATTTGTGGCAAAGCCACCGTTCATAATTCTTTCATACATGTCACTCATGAGTCATTGCACATCCCAGTACACCACCGGAGGCATTGATATAGAGTCATATCTTGTTCTAAGTATCGACTTGTAATTCTTGAGTTGTAAGAAAATAAAAGTGTGATGATCTTCATTATTAGAGCATTGTCCCAGTGAGGAAAGGATGATGGAGACCATGATTCCCCCACAAGTCGGGATGAGACCCCGGAGGAAAATAAATAAAAGAGGCCAAAGAAGCCCAAATAAAAAAAGAGAAAAAAGAGGCCATAAAAAAGAGAAGGCCCAAACAAAAAAAATGAGAGAAAAAGAGAGAAGGGGCAATGCTACTATCCTTTTACCACACTTGTGCTTCAAAGTAGCACCATGATCTTCATGATAGAGAGTCTCCTATGTTGTCACTTTCATATACTAGTGGGAATCTTTCATTATAGAACTTGGCTTGTATATTCCAATGATGGGCTTCCTCAAAATGCCCTAGGTCTTCGTGAGCAAGCAAGTTGGATGCACACCCACTTAGTTTCTTTTCATACACTTATAGCTCTAGTGCATCCGTTGCATGGCAATCCCTACTCACTCACATTGATATCCATTGATGGGCATCTCCATAGCCCGTTGATACGCCTAGTCGATGTGAGACTATATTCTCCCTTTTTGTCTTCTCCACAACCACCCTTCTATTCCACCTATTGTGCTATATCCATGGCTCACGCTCATGTATTGCGTGAAGATTGAAAAAGTTTGAGAACATCAAAAGTATGAAACAATTGCTTGGCTTGTCATCGGGGTTGTGCATGATTTAAATATTTTGTGTGGTGAAGATAGAGCATAGCCAGACTATATGATTTTGTAGGGATAGCTTTCTTTGGCCCTGTTATTTTGAGAAGACATGATTACTTGGTTAGTATGCTTGAAGTATTATTATTTTTATGTCAATATTAAACTTTTGTCTTGAATCTTATGGATCTGAATATTCTTGCCACAATAAAGAGAATTACATGGATAAATATGTTAGGTAGCATTCCACATCAAAAATTCTGTTTTTATAATTTACCTACTCGAGGACGAGCAGGAATTAAGCTTGGGGATGCTGATACGTCTCCAACGTATCTATAATTTTTGATTGTTCCATGCTATTATATTATCAACTTTGGATGTTTATGGGCTTTATTATGCACTTTTATATTATTTTTGGGACTAACCTATTAATCCAGAGCCCAGTGCTAGTTTCTGTTTTCCCCTTGTTTTAGAATATCGCAGAAAAGGAAAATCAAACGGAGTCCAATTGACCTGAAACTTCACGGAACTTATTTTTGGATCAGAAGAAGCCCAGAAGACTTGGAGTGCACGTCAGGGGATCAACGAGGAAGCCACGAGGCAGGGGGCGCGCCCACCCCCCTGGGCGCGCCCTCCACCCTCATGGGCCCCTCGTGGCCCCCCCGACGCACTTCTTCATCCTATATATCTCCATATACCCTAAAATGACCGGGGAGCACAATAGATCGGGAGTTCGGCCGCCAGAAGCCTCCATAGCCACCGAAAGCCAATCTAGACCCGTTTCGGCACCCTGCCGAAGGGAGGGAATCCCTCTCCGATGGCCATCTTCATCATCCCGGTGCTCTCCATGACGAGGAGGGAGTAGTTCTCCCTCGGGGCTGAGGGTATGTACCAGTAGCTATGTGTTTGATCTCTCTCTCTCTCTCTCGTGTTCTTGAGGTGTTACGATCTTGATGTATCGCGAGCTTTGCTATTATAGTTGGATCTTATGATTTTTTTCTCCCCCCTCTACTCTCTTGTAATGGATTGAGTTTCCCCTTTGAAGTTATCTTATCGGATTGAGTCTTTAAAGATTTGAGAACACTTGATGTATGTCTTGCCGTGTGTATCTGTGGTGACAATGGGATATCACGTGATTCACTTGATGTATGTTTTGGTGATCAACTTGCGGGTTCCGCCCATGAACCTATGCATAGGGGTTGGCACACGTTTTCGTCGTGATTCTCCGGTAGGAACTTTGGGGCACTCTTTGAGGTTCTATGTGTTGGTTGAATAGATGAATCTGAGATTGTGTGATGCATATCGTATAATCATACCCACAGATACTTGAGGTGACATTGGAGTATCTAGGTGACATTAGGGTTTTGGTTGATTTGTGTCTTAAGGTGTTATTCTAGTACGAACTCTAGGGTTGTTTGTGACTGAGGGAGTCTTGGATTAGGGGGTCTCCGGATAGCCGGACTATATCCTTTGGCCGGACTGTTGGACTATGAAGATACGAGATTGAAGACTTCGTCCTGTGTCCGGATGGGACTATACTTGGCATGGAAGGCAAGCTAGGCAATACGGATATGTATATCTTCTCCTGTGTAACCGACCTTGTGTAACCCTAGCCCCTTCCGATGTCTATATAAACCGGAGGGTTTTAGTCTGTAGGACAACATACAATCATACCATAGGCTAGCTTCTAGGGTTTAGCCTCTCTGATCTCGTGGTAGATCAACTCTTGTACTACTCATATTATCAAGAATAAATCAAGCAGGACGTAGGGTTTTACCTCCCTCAAGAGGGCCTGAACCTGGGTAAAACATCGTGTCCCCTACCTCTTGTTACCATCCGCCTTAGACGCATAGTTCGGGACCCCCTACCCGAGATTCGCCGGTTTTGACACCGACATTGGTGCTTTCATTGAGAGTTCCTCTGTTTCGTCGTCATTAGGCTGGATGGCTCCTTCGATCATCAATAGCGATGCAGTCCAGGGTGAGACTTTTCTCCCCGGACAGATCCTTGTATTCGGCGGCTTCGTACTGCGGGCCAACTCGCTTGGCCATCTGGAGCAGATCAAGAGTTACGCCCCTGGCCACCAGGTCAGGTTTGGAAGCTTAAACTACACGGCCGATATCCTCAAAGACTTGATCTTCGACGAATTCGAGCCCCTGCCTAGTGCACCACACTTCATGATGAGCATGATTTAGCTCTGCCATCGGACAGTGTTCAGGAGATCGCGCCGGGAACCGCTCGACCCTCAATTCGGAGCCAGATGCGCCATCCATGGACGGGTGGATAGACCCCGCCACGGAGGCCGCACTCTCATCGACGATCGAGCCGAGTATCGACCTTACCCTTCACGGGAGCCGTGACGCTGAACTATCGGATTCTTCCCCGACCACGGACTCCGAGCCACCTGCGCCCGTGCCTATCGAATCCAACTGGGCGCCGATCATGGAGTTCACCTCCGCGGATATCTTTTAGCACTCGCCCTTCGGCGACATACTGAACTCATTAAGGTCTCTCTCCCTGGCAGGAGAGTCCGGGCCGAACTATGTTCGGCAGGATTGGGATGCGGATGACGAAGAAATTCTCTGCCCACCCACCACCCACTTAGTAGCCACTGTCGACGATTTGACCGACATGCTCGACTTTGACTCCGAAGACATTGACGGTATGGACGACGATGCAGGAGACGAACAGGAACCACTACCCATAGGGCACTGGACGCCCACTTCATCATATGATGTATACATGGTGGACACACCCAAAGAAAACGACGACGAGGAACGAAAGGACGCAATGAAGGGTTGTCCCATCGAGAAGCAGTCAAAGCGGCGGTGTAAGCGCCACTCCAAATCCCGCCTCAGCAGAAATAGCGGTCATATAGGCCCTGCAATAGAGCAGGGTGAACCATCGCCCGACCAGGGCAACACGGAGAATCAAACCGAACAACCCGACCCCGTCGAAGATAACAGTCCGGGCGACATCACATCGGACAGGCACCCGGAGCAACAGAATGCCCATCAAAGGCTGGTTGCCACTGCGAGGAGTCTGAAAAAGCAGAAGCAAAGGCTCAGGGCTGCACAAGACACACTCAGAATCAGATGGAGTGAAGTACTCAACACTGCAGCGAAGTACGGCGGTAATCGCCACACCAAGAGCTACCCGAAGTGAAAGCTGCTACCTGAATTCGATGAGGAGGCCTTAGATCCCCCGCAATCAAAAAACAAAACGACCATCCAGTTGGATAGACGACCTCATGGCCAACATAGAACGGCAAACAACGCCGCACATAAGCCGGTACAAGATCCACATGAGGACTCGCATCAAAAGTACGACGCAACCAGATCCATCTACGGGCCACGCAAGCGCGCTCCAGCACACAATGCAACACAACAAACATCCCAATACCTCGGTACACCCAAATACAGGGGTGCCGCACACCCCCTATGTTTCACCGATGAGGTGCTGGACCATGAATTTCCAGAGGGATTCAAACCCGTAAACATAGAGGCGTATGATGGAACGACAGACCCTGGGGTCTGGATTGAGGACTACATCCTCCATATCCATATGGCTCGAGGAGACAATCTCCATGCCATCAAGTACTTACCCCTCAAGCTCAAAGGGCCAGCTCGGCACTGGCTTAAAAGCCTCCCCGAAAACTCCATTGGAAGCTGGGAAGAGCTCGAAGACGCCTTTCGGGCAAATTTTCAAGGGACCTATGTCCGACCACCAGATGCAGACGATTTAAGTCATATAACTCAACAGCCCGAAGAGTCATCCCGAAAGCTTTGGAACATGTTCCTCACTAAAAAGAACCAAATAGTCGACTGTTCAGACGCCGAAGCCTTAGCAGCTTTCAAGCACATCGTTCGAGATGAATGGCTTGCCAGACACCTCGGCCAAGAAAAGCCGAGAACAATGGCAGCATTAACAAGCCTCATGACCCACTTTTGCGCGGGCGAGGACAGCTGGTTAACCCGATGCAGCACCAGTGACCCAAGTACATCCGAAGTTAGGGACGGAAATGGGAAATCACGACGCAGCAAAAACAAGCGCCGGAATAAAGAACACAGCCCGAAGAGCACATCGGTAAACGCCGGATTCAAAAGCTCTCGGCCAGGTCAGCAAAAGCTGCCCCCCAAAGGCAACAGAGACGAACTGTCCAGCCTAAACAAGATTCTGGACCAAATATGTCAGATCCATAGCACCCCCGATAAACTTGCAAATCATACCCATAGAGAATGTTGGGTCTTCAAGCAGTCCGACAAGCTCAACGCCGAACACAAGGGGCAGGATACACCAAGCGAAGACGAGGACGAGCCTCGCAAGCAAAGCACTGGGGAACAAAAGAAATTCCCACCAGAAGTTAAAACAGTAAACATGTTACACGTAACAAAGGGGAGAAACAAAGCGGCACTCCTAGAGACACATATCCCAGGGCCTATCACAGCGGAGTTCTGCCACTGGTCGTCCCAACCGGTCACCTTCGACCATCGAGATTACTCGGCAAGTATCTGGTGTGCAGGATGGGCTGCCTTGGTATTAGACCCAATAATTGACGGATACCACTTCACACAAGTCCTGATGGACGGTGGCAGTAGTTTAAACCTGATATATCAGGACACAGTCCGCAAAATGGGGATAGACCCAACAAAAATTAGCTACAGCAATACTACCTTTAAAGGGGTAACGCCAGGCCTAGAGGCCCATTGCACGGGCTCCCTGCTACTAGAGGTTATATTCGGCTTTCCCGATAACTTCCACAGCGAAAATTTAACGTTCCACATCGCTCCGTTCCAAAGTGGCTATCAAGCACTACCCGGACGCGAAGCTTTCGCTCGCTTTAATGCAATACCGCATTACACTTCCCTCATGCTTAAGATGCCCGGTCCACGTGGCATCATTAGAGTAAATGGAAATATTGAGCGCTCCTTGCGCGCGGAAGACCGTGCGGCTGCCTTGGCAGCCGCAGACTAAACGGCCTCACCAACTAAAGCATCTGACAGGTCGTTAAGACCACGGACACAGTTGGACGAGTCCGGTACTGCTATATGTAATTGATACAGGTTTGATGGATATACCCCTATTACAATACAAGGGGCTCAACGCGCGCGCACAAGTGACAATCAGGCTCAACTTTACTCATATTGTTTATTTAATATAACTTACCTTTTGCACGGCACCTTTTCAATTAAGTTCCTCTCTTTTTTAGATGACCATCGTGCTACACCCGTCCAGAATACGGCACAACGGAGACACAGGCGCAGACGTGCAGCAGGGAACCGTTCCAAGGATTCTTTTTAGATTAAGACCCTGCATAAACCTTTTTTACTGTCTCTTGTTGATACACATCCCTCGGATTCTCAGTACAATTGAGAAGGATGCTGACGTATTGGCATGTGGCCATGTCAGAATATTGCACGTACCTGGACACCAGGGGCTTATTACAAAGGGCACTGTTTAGGCCCGGTTTACACCATAAAGACCGAATACCTTAGGGAGTGTTCGGCATCGTGAGTTTGGCCTTATATGCATCAGCTCTGAATCATGTCTTTGGTCAAATGTTGGGTTTTCCCGGCTCCTGTGTTTTGCTGCCTTATGTTCCACTCTATCGGCTAAGGCGGCACCAGGAGAACTACTATGATTGTGCCCTGGTTCATCCGGACGAGCACCTCAGTAGAGAAAGCCGAAAACTGACTGTCATGATATAGCGTGAGACTGGTCAACCACTCGATGACCTATCGGAAACTTCAGGATTCCTCCGCCTTAAGGAAGGGCCGTTTCCCGGCCAGGCATGTACGCACCCCGAATTCGGATGAGTGCGGAGCCACCAGGGGCTATATAGTAGCCCCACTGTCAAACTCCTCTGGCTAAGTGAAAGTGCTAAAGCATTATAGTCCGGTTGCCTAGTTAACTGCGCTATCACCTCCTTAATGGACCAAGACGTTGGGTCGAGTGTGAACATGCATCTTCTGCGAACACCCACGCATTATATGCGTGGGGGCTGAAGCCGACGACTGCAATCTTTCAGGTTATATACATATATACATAAACGGCCGCACAGGAGGCATCATAATACTTTCAGGCAAAAGTATAAATACAGCCTTGATAAACTTAATAAAACATTGTTTTTACAATGGTAATACATGTCACTCAAACATAACATTCTTCGAGCATTGGGCCTCTATCAAACGAGCGCCTTCAAGAACTTCTTCAAAATAGTGCTCAGCAGCCACTCGGCCTATGGCCGAACCCTGCGCCGCAACAGTGGTGGCATCCATCTCCGCCCAGTATGTTTTGACACGGGCAAGGGCCATCCGCGAGCCTTCTATGCACGCCGACCTCTTCATCGCATTAATGCGCGGCACCGCACCAAGGAACTGCTGCACCAAACTAAAATAGTTGTTCGGCTTTGGCCTTTCCGGCCACAGATGATCCACAACAGACCTCATGGCGAGTCCGGACAATCTATTCAGCTCGGCCCATTCGGCAAGCCGATCAGTCAATGGAAGCAGACGCTCTGGAACGTTAAATTGTGACCAGAATAGCTTGTCCACTTCATGATCTGTTTGATCTCGGAACTATTCGGCCGCATCGACAACACTCGCCGCCAAGTCCAGATATGCGTCCACCGAACTCCACAGCCAGTCCAGAGGGGCATACCGAGGATCTCCAAACTTCCTCCGCAGCATAAAGGGTTTCCCAGCCGTGATATCCCTGGCTTGACGTAGCTCCTCCTTTTTCGCTCTCATCGCAGAGCGGGTGTCTTTGGTCGCCATCGTGGCCTTTTCCAGGTCCGTCGCCTTCGCCCGGTTTTCTTCTTCAAGAAGCTGGCAACGGTCGGCAGTATCTTTTAACTTTACAACCATCTTGGCCATTTTCTCTTTGCTCTCGCAATGTGCGGCCTGTTCGGCCCTTAACTCTTCGGCCGCTTGCAAAGCAGCCGTATTTCCTGGCTTGCTCCTTGGCTCGGGAAAGCTCCGCCCGAAGGGTCTCCACGGTGGCCACTCCATATGCAGTCACAACATATTAAAGATACTGGCATCATGCTGCTCTTATTATGTGACGATCACCAGAAAGGCCACTCACCCTGTTCCTCGTCAAGCCGCTCATTGACAAGCACGATGTCGGCATCTGCCGCATCCAGCTGCCGCTTTAGTTCGGCATACCCACCAGTCCGGCTAGCCACCGGAGCTTCCACCACCTGCACATAAAGGCAGTCTGGTTATTGCCTGGGACTATGATCCTCTGTTTGCCGCCATTTTCGACGACAACCAGAGTCTCAGGGGCTACTATCTACACAGGGCACATCTAAAAATGTGCGGTACTTTCAAAAATATACATCATTTCACGTACCTCAAAACCTGTCAGTAGACTCATAAAGGCTTCATGCAGCCCGCTTTCGGCGGACGAAATCATTTCAATCACCGTACCCATCAATGTGCGGTGCTCTTCTGAGATAGCCGCCTTCTCCAGCAGATCCCTCCGTACATCCGGCCGCGCACCAGACGGTGTCGGACTCTTTTGATTGCTCTCTTGAGAGCTGGATACTGAGGACTTCGGGTGGCCATAGGATTACCTTCTGGCCTTGCCGGATCAGGAGAAGCCCTCCGCGATGACACCTCAAGGTCGCCCTCTTTGTAAGGCGGTGTGGCAGGGGGAGGCGTTTCGCTCTCCATCATCTCCGAAAGAAGATCCCCCGAAGACGAGCTCAGCTGAGAAGGGCTAAGATCCGAACTGCAAGATAAATACTTCGGTTATTTTCCTCAGAAGTAAGGCAGGATATCTTCAAATACCTTTTGATTACTTACAACTCGTTAGAGGGCTGATCCCCGCGCGGACGTTGTGCGGCAAGAACACCCTCCGAGGCAGGACCCTCTGGCAGAGATTTCTTCTCCCGTTTGGAAACCTTGATTTCCGGATCTTTGGAGGTAGTCCTCTTCCTTCCCCGGGGAGAGAGAATGTCAGATTCTTCCCCTTGGTTATCCTCCCTCGCGGAGGCGCTCATTCCCTTGGTTGGAATAGGTAGCGATGGAGGCCCACTTTCGCCCTCTTTATTCCCCCCTTCATCTTCCTTTGAGGGTACCGGACAAGGTGCTGGCTCGAGCATCTTTTCCAGCACCAGATTGTCCAAGCCTTCAGGAAGGGGGGCCAAACACCGGATTATCTTCGCCTTTGTTATCCAGTCCTGGTCAAAGAGCGATTCTTCAGAATGATGTCATGATAAATAAAAGGACGGTGTGTTCGGCCATGGGATTACTTACTTGGGCAGCGGTGCGGTTGCTGCTCAGGCCCACGTCCTCGGTAGTGTCCGAACACTCTATTTGGGTCCGAAGAATGATTTGTACATCTCCCCGTGCGTCATGCCGAGGAAATTCTGAATAGTGTGCGCTCCTTCTGGGTTGAATTCCCACATGCGGAGGGGCCAGCATTTGCAAGGCTGGACTCGACGAACCAGAATGACTTGCATTACCATAACCAGACTGAAATCTCCCTCGAAGAGATCTTGGATACAGCTCTGCAGTATTGGCACGTCCTTGGCTAGACCCCAGCTCAGTCCCCTGCTGATCCATGACATCAGTTGTGGTGGAGGGCCCGAGCGAAAGGTGGGGGCAGCTACCCACTTGGCACTTCGGGGAGCTGTGACGTAAAACCACTCTCGTTGCCACAATCCGGACACCTCTGGAAAGGAACCCTTTGGCCATGGAGCATCAGCAATTTTGCTTATTAAAGCACCTCCGCACGCTGCCTACTGTCCCTCGACCATCTTCGGCTTCACATCGAAGGTCTTGAGCCACAAGCCGAAGTGAGGGGTAATGCGGAGGAAGGCCTCACAAACGACAATAAATGACGAGATGTGAAGAAGGGAGTCCGGGGCCAGATCGTAAAAATCCAGCCCGTAATAGAACATAAGACCCCTGACAAAGGGATCCAGAGTGAGGCCTAGTCCTCGGAGGAAGTGGGAGACGAACACAACGCTCTCGTTGGGTTCGGGAGTAGGGACGACCTGCCCTCGGGTGGGCAGCCTATGCGAAATTTCGGCGGTCAGATATCTGGCCTCCCTCAACTTCTTGATGTCCTCCTCCGTAACGGAGGAAGACATCCACCGGCCTTGAAGGCTGGATCCGGACATGATTGAAGGTCCGAAGCACCTGACCTTGGCTTTGGGTGTTAGAACTTGAGGCAGGGGAGGGATTCGATTGAGCAAGGGAGGGAAAAAAGTAACAACCTTGTCCCTTTATAAAGAGGGTGAACATCAAGCGTCCTCCTCGTGGTCGTTTGGGACTTGCCTAAAATCTAGGAGTCCTAGGCACGGTTGGGTTACCCACGTCCGTATTGATGAGAATCCCGTAATAAGGGGAACACGATCTCTGCTTTGACAAGACGTGTCAAGAAACCGCCTCGCGTTATGTGCGGGGTTGGTTAAAGAAAAACAGTTCAAATAATTACCGGGCCCTAGCACGATGTCATGCTACCAAAACATGTCAGCAGATTAGATTTGTGGTAATATTATTCTCTCTACGGTGGTATGTGGAACTTATTTTGCAGGGTCGGACACTATCCTTGTATTCAAATTCTTCCATGTTGTATTCGGAGGAGGAACCCGCCTTGCAATGCCGAAGACAACACTGCGTGCCGGACTCATCATCATTGAAGCCTGGTTCAGGGGCTACTGAGGGAGTCCTGGATTAGGGGGTCTCCGGACAGCCAGACTATATCCTTTGGCTGGACTGTTGGACTATGAAGATACGAGATTGAAGACTTCGTCCTGTGTCCGGATGGGACTCTACTTGGCGTGGAAGGCAAGCTAGGCAATACGGATATGTATATCTCCTCCTTTGTAACCGACCTTGTGTAACCCTAGCCCCTTCCGGTGTCTATATAAACCGGAGGGTTTTAGTCCGTAGGACAACATACAATCATACCATAGGCTAGCTTCTACGGTTTAGCCTCTCCGATCTCGTGGTAGATCAACTCTTGTACTACTCATATTATCAAGAATAAATCAAGCAGGACGTAGGGTTTTACCTCCCTCAAGAGGGCCCGAACCTAGGTAAAACATCATGTCCCCTGCCTCCTGTTACCATCCACCTTAGACGCACAGTTTGGGACCCCCTACCCGAGATCCGCCGGTTTTGACACCGACAGTGACACTTATAGGAATAGCCCAATGGATTGATTGGAAAGAATAACTTTGAGGTGGTTTCGTACCCTACCATAATCTCTTTGTTTGTTCTCCGCTATTAGTGACTTTGGAGTGACTCTTTGTTGCATGTTGAGGGATAGTTATGTGATCCAATTATGTTATTATTGTTGAGAGGACTTGCACTAGTGAAAGTATGAACCCTAGGCCTTGTTTCAACGCATTGCAATACCATTTATGCTCACTTTTACCATTAGTTACCTTGCTGTTTTTATAATTTCAGATTACAAATACCTTTACCTACCATCCATATTGCACTTGTATCACCATCTCTTCGCCGAACTAGTGCACCTATACAATTTACCATTGTATTGGGTGTTTTGGGGACACAAGAGACTCTTTGTTATTTGGTTGCAGGGTTGCTTGAGAGAGACCATCTTCATCGTACGCCTCCTACGGATTGATAAACCTTAGGCCATCCACTTGAGGGAAATTTGCTATTGTCCTACAAACCTCTGCACTAGGAGGCCCAACAACGTCTACAAGAAGAAGGTTGTGTAGTAAAGCAGCGTAAGTATTTCCCTCAGTTTTTGAGAACCAAGGTATCAATCCAGTAGGAGACCACACGCGAGTCACCTCGTACCTACACAAACAAATAAGAACCTCGCAACCAAAGCGATAAAGAGGTTGTCAATCCCTTCACGGCCACTTGCAAGAGTAAGATCTGATAGAGATGATAATAATAAGATAAATATTTTTGGTATTTTTATGATATAGATTGAAAGTAAAGATTGCAAAATAAAATAGATTGGAAACTTGTATGATGGAAAATAGACCCGGGGCCATAGGTTTCACTAGTGGCTTCTCTCAAGATAGCATAAGTATTACAGTGGGTGAACAAATTAACGTCGAGCAATTGATAGGAAAGCGAATAATTATGAGAATATCTAGGCATGATCATGTATATAGGCATCACGTCCGTGACAAGTAGACCGACTCCTGCTTGCATCTACTACTATTACTCCACACATCGACCGCTATCCAGCATGCATCTAGAGTATTAAGTTCATAAGAACAGAGTAATGCCTTAAGTAAGACGACATGATGTAGAGGGATAAACTCATGCAACATGATGTAAACCCCATCTTTTTATCCTCGATGTCAACAATACAATACGTGTCGTTTCCCTTTCTGTCACCGGGATCGAGCACCGCAAGATTGAACCCAAAGCTAAGCACTTCTCCCATTGCAAGAAAGATCAATCTAGTAGGCCAAACCAAACTGATAATTTGAAGAGACTTGCAAAGATAAACCAATCATACATAAAAGAATTCAGAGAAGATTCAAATATTGTTCATAGATAATCTGGATCATAAACCCACAATTCATCGGATCTCGACAAACACACCGCAAAAGAAGATTACATTGAATAGATCTCTAAGAGAATCGAGGAGAACTTTGTATTGAGATCCAAAGAGAGTGAAGAAGCCATCTAGCTACTAGCTATGGACCCGAAGGTCTGAAGTAAACTACTCACACATCATCGGAGGGGCCATGGAGTTGATGTAGAGGCCCTCCGTGATTAATGCCCCCTTCGGCGAAGCTCCGGAAAAGGCCCCAAGATGGGATCTCTTGGGTACAGAAGGTTGCAGTGGTGGAAATAGGGTTTCGTGGCGCTCCTGGATGTTTGCGGGGTATGTGAACATATATAGGAGGAAGAAGTAAGTCGGTGGAGCTACGAGGGGCCCACGAGGGGGGAGTGCGTGCCCCCTGCCTCGTGGCCGCCTCGTTGATTGCTTGACGTCCACTCCAAGTCCTCTGGATCACGTTTGTTCCAAAAATCACGTTCCCGAAGGTTTCATTCCGTTTGGACTCCGTTTGATATTCCTTTTCTACGAAACACTAAAATAGGCAAAAAATAGCAATTTGGGCTAGGCCTCCGGTTAATAGGTTAGTCCCAAAATAATATAGAAGTGTAAAATAAAGCCCATTAACATCCAAAACAGATAATATAATAGCATGGAAGAATCAAAAATTATAGATACGTTGGAGACGTATCAGCATCCCCAAGCTTAATTCCTGCTCATCCTAGAGTAGGTAAATGATAAAAACAAAATTTTTGATGTGGAATGCTTTCTAGAATATTCTTCAATGTATTTTTCTCTATTGTGGCATGAATGTTCAGATCCGAAAGATTCAAGATAAAAGTTTATTGTTGACATAAAAATAGTAATACTCCAAGTATGATAATCAAGCAATTATGTCTTATCAAAATACCATAGCCAAAGAAAACTTATCCCTACAAAGTCATATAGTTTGGCCATGCTTCATTTTCGTCACACAAAATGCTCTCATCATGCACAACCCCGATGACAAGCCAAGCAATTGTTTCATACTTAGCTTTTTCAAACTCTTTCAACTTTTACGCAATATATGAGCGCGAGCCATGGACATAGCACTATGGGTGGAATAGAATATGATGATTGAGGTTGTGTGAGAAGACAAAAAGGGAGAAAGTCTCACATTGACGCGGATAATCAATGGGCTATGGAGATGCCCATCGATTGATGTCAATGCAAGGAGTAGGGATTGCCATGCAACGGATGCACTAGAGCTATAAATATATGAAAGCTCATCAAAGAAACTAAGTGGGTGTGCATCCAACTCGCTTGCTCACGAAGACCTAGGGCATTTGAGGAAGCCCATCATTGGAATAATACAAGCCAAGTTCTATAATGAAAATTTCCCACTAGTATATGAAAGTGACAAAATAAGAGACTCTCTATCATGAAGATCATGGTGCTACTTTGAAGCACAAGTGTGGAAAAAGGATAGTAACATTGTCCCTTCTCTCTTTTTCTCTCATTTTTTTATTTGGGCCTTCTTTCTTTTTTTCGTCCGGAGTCTCATCCCGACTTGTGGGGGAATCATTGTCTCCATCATCCTTTCCTCACATGGGACAATGCTCTAATGATGATCATCACACTTTTATTTTCTTACAACTCAAGAATTACAACTCGATACTTAGAACAAAATATGACTCTATGTGAATGCCTCCGGCAGTGTACCGGGATTGCGATGAATCAAGAGTGACATGTATGAAAAAATTATGAACGGTGGCTTTTCCACAAATACGATGTCAACTACATGATCATGCAAAGCAATATGACAATGATGATGCGTGTCATAATAAATGGAACAGTGGAAAGTTACATGGCAATATATCTCGGAATGGCTATGGAAATGCCATAATAGGTAGGTATGGTGGCTATTTTGAGGAAGATATAAGGAGGCTTGTGTGTGATAGAGCGTATCGTATCACGGGGTTTGGATGCACCGTCGAAGTTTGCACCAACTCTCAAGGTGAGAAAGGGCAATGTACGGTACCGAAGAGGCTAGCAATGGTGGAAGGGTGATAGTGCGTATAATCCATAGACTCAACATTAGTCATAAAGAACTCACATACTTATTGCAAAAATCTACAAGTCATCAAAACCAAGCACTACGCGCATGCTCCTAGGGGGATATATTGGTAGGAAAAGACCATCGCTCGTCCCCGACCACCACTCATAAGGAAAGCAATCAAAGAACACCCCATGCTTAAAAAATTTCACATAACGTTCACCATACGTGCATGCTACGGGACTTGCCAACTTCAACACAAGTATTCATCAATTTCACAATTACTCAACTAGCACACTTCTAATATTACCACCTTTATATCTCAAAACCATCTATCAAGCATCCAATTTCTCTTAGCATTTAAAATTTATAACCAAAGTGAATTACCATGCTGTTCTAAAGGACTGTCAAAATGATATAAGTGAATCATGATAGATCAATTGTTTCTATAAAATAGAACCACCGCCGTGCTCTAAAAGATATAAGCGAAGCACTAGAGCAAAAACTATATAGCTCAAAAGATATAAGTGAAGCACATAGAGTATTCTAATAAATTCCAATTCATGTGTGTCTCTCCCAAAAGGTGTGTACAGCAAGGATGATTGTGGTAAACTATAAAGCAAAGACTCAAATCATACAAGACACTCCAAGCAAAACACATATCATGTGGCGAATAAAAATATAGCTCCAAGTAAAGTTACCGATAGACGAAGACGAAAGAGGGGATGCCTTCCGGGGCATCCCCAAGCTTAGGCTTTTTGGTGTCCTTGGATTTTACCTTGGGATGCCTTGGGCATCCTCAAGCTTAGGCTCTTGCCACTCCTTGTTCTATAATCCATCAAATCCTTACCCAAAACTTGAAAACTTCACAACACAAAACTTAAAAGAAAATTTTCGTGAGCTCCGTTAGTAAAAGAAAACAAACTGCCACTTCAAGGTACTGTAATGAAGTCATTCTTGATTTATATTGGTGTTAAACATACTGTATTCCAACTTTTCTATGGTTCATAAACTCTATTACTATCCATAGATTCATCAAAATAAGCAAACAACACACGAAAAACAGAATCTGTCAAAAACAGAACAGTCTGTAGTAATCTGTAGGTTTCGAATACTTATGGAACCCCAAAAATTCTAAAATAAATTGCTGGACGTGAGGAATTTATCTATTAATCATCTTCAAAAATAATTAACTAAATAGCACTCTCCAGTAAAACATGTCATCAATTCTCGCGAGCGCTAAAGTTTCTGTTTTTTACAGAAGGATCAAAAAGACTTTCCCCAAGTCTTCCCAACGGTTCTACTTGGCACAAACACTAATTAAACACAAAAAACACAATCAAAACAGAGGCTAGATAAATTATTTATTACTAAACAGGAGTCAAAAGCAAGGAATAAAAATAAAATTGGGTTGCCTCCCAACAAGCGCTATTGTTTAACGCCCCTAGCTAGGCATAAAAGCGAAGATAGATCTAGGTATTGCCATGATAATGATAAGATAAATCGCGAAAGCTCATCTCATACTCCCTATGTTCAGCAACAAGCTTCCTTTGTGGCAAGCAAAAATAATCAAAAGGGCTAAATTTAATGGGACAGAAGTCCCCAAGATCAAGCTCGGGAGGTATTGGTTCCTCCTTTGGCCCCTCATATTGCACAATCAATTCATCATTCTAAGCATTCTTTTGGCAAAAAGTCATGAGCCTTTGTTCAAGGGAAAATCTAGCCCATTGTTCTGGATGGCAAAATTATCATTAAGTTCAAAGATCCTATTAACAAGAGCATCGGTAGGAACCTTTTTTCTAAGGTTTTCATTAAAAGCAACATGATCTAAAGATCGTAAACGCATAATATCTTCTTGATAGAAAAGAATTGCTTCTATGGGAGGACGGCCGGCATCCACCCTATAATGCGCAAAAATTTCATTGGCCTCTTTTATTATAAATCTGAACTCATGAGCTAAAAAGATGGCCGCTACTCGCTTAACAGAAGAATGCTCAATATTAGAAAATTCTAGGAAAATCCTTTGTATGGAAGGATGCATATGTAAAAATCATCTCTCGAGTTCAACTATGAGCAAGGATATAGCATTTGCGAGACTACTAGTTTTATGAAGGATAGATCCACTTATAGTGGGCAAAGCACCGACACAAGTAAAGAAATCTTGAATAACTCCCTTCCCAATAATATTACCGCTGCCAATATGAAACTTTTTAGTGTGCAAAATAATAGGATTTTCAAGAGGATCATCAATAGCATCAAAGTTTTCCATATTATTATCCTTATCAATGATAACCTCCCCAGTTTCAGACATGATGGCAACAAATTGCAAAAAGAACGAGCACACAGAAGGCAGGAAGGAAAAAGAGGCGAACAGAAAAGAGAGGGCGAATAAAACGGCAAGGGTGAAGTGGGGGAGAGCAAAACGAGAGGCAAATGGCAAATAATGTAATGCGAAGGATAAGAGTTGTGATGGGTACTTGGTATGTCTTGACTTGGCGTAGATCTCCCCGGCAACAGCGCCAGTAATCCTTCTTGCTACGTCTTGAGCACTGCGTTGGTTTTCCCTTGAAGAGGAAATGGTGGTGCAGTAAAGTAGCATAAGTATTTCCCTCAGTTTTTGAGAACCAAGGTATCAATCCAGTAGGAGACCACGTGCGAGTCACCTCGTACCTACACAAACAAATAAGAACCTCGCAACCAACGCGATAAAGGGGTTGTCAATCCCTTCACGGCCACTTGCAAGAGTGAGATCTGATAGAGATGATAATAATAAGATAAATATATTTGGTATTTTTATGATATAGATTGAAAGTAAAGATTGCAAAATAAAATAGATTGGAAACTTGTATGATGGAAAATAGACCCGGGGCCATAGGTTTGACTAGTGGCTTCTCTCAAGATAGCATAAGTATTACGGTGGGTGAACAAATTACCGTCGAGCAATTGATAGGAAAGCAAATAATTATGAGAATATCTAGGCATGATCATGTATATAGGCATCACGTCCATGACAAGTGGACCGACTCCTGCCTACATCTACTACTATTACTCCACACATCGACTGCTATCCAACATGCATCTAGAGTATTAAGTTCATAAGAACAGAGTTATGCCTTAAGCAAGATGACATGATGTAGAGGCATAATCTCATGCAATATGATGTAAACCCCATCTTTTTATCCTCGATGGCAACAATACAATACGTGTCGGTTCCCTTTCTGTCACTGGGATCGAGCACCGCAAAATTGAACCCAAAGCTAAGCACTTCTCCCATTGCAAGAAAGATCAATCTAGTAGGCCAAACCAAACTGATAATTCGAAGAGACTTGCAAAGATAAACCAATCGTACATAAAAGAATTCAGAGAAGATTCAAATATTGCTCATAGATAATCTGGATCATAAACCCACAATTCATCGGATCTCGACAAACACACCGCAAAAGAAGATTACATCGAATAGATCTCCAAGAGAATTGAGGAGAACTTTGTATTGAGATCCAAAGAGAGAGAAGAAGCCATCTAGCTACTAGCTATGGACCCGAAGGTCTGAAGTAAACTACGCACACATCATCGGAGGGGCCATGGAGTTGATGTAGAGGCCCTCCATGATCAATGCCCCCTCCGGAGGAGCTCCGGAAAAGGCCCCAAGATGGGATCTCTTGGGTACAGAAGGTTGCGGCGATGGAAATAGGGTTTCATGGCGCTCCTGGATGTTTGTGGGGTATGTGGACATATATAGGAGGAAGAAGTAGGTCGGTGGAGCTACCAGGGGCCCATGAGGGGGGAGGGCGCGCCCAGGGGGTAGGCGCGCCCCCTGCCTCGTGGCCGCCTCATTGATTGCTTGACGTCCACTCCAAGTCCTCTGGATCACGTTTGTTCCAAAAATCACGTTCCCGAAGGTTTCATTCCGTTTGGACTCCGTTTGATATTCCTTTTCTACGAAACACTGAAATAGGCAAAAAAAACAACAATTTGGGCTAGGCCTCCGGTTAATAGGTTAGTCCCAAAATAATATAGAAGTGTAAAATAAAGCCCATTAACATGAAAAACAGATAATATAATAGCATGGAACAATCAAAAATTATAAATACGTTGGAGACGTATCAACCAGTAGCTATGTGTTTGATCTCTCTCTCTCTCTTGTGTTCTTGAGCCGGCATGATCTTGATGTATCGTGAGCTTTGCTATTATATTTGGATCTTATGATGTTTCTCCCCCTCTACTCTCTTGTGATAAATTGAGTTTTCCCTTTGAAGTTATCTTATCGGATTGAGTCTTTAAGGATTTGAGAACACTTGATGTGTGTACAGCATGTGCTTATCTGTGGTGACAATGGGATATCACGTGATCCACTTGATGAATGTTTTGTTGATCAACTTGCGAGTTCCGTGACCTCATGAACTTATGCATAGCGGTTGGCACACGTTTTCGTCTTGACTCTCTGGTAGAAACTTTGGGGCACTCTTTGAAGTACTTTGTGTTGGTTGAATAGATGAATATGAGATTGTGTGATGCATATCGTATAATCATACCCACGGATACTTGAGGTGACATTGGAGTATCTAGGTGACATTAGGGTTTTGGTTGATTTTGTGTCTTAAGGTGTTATTCTAGTACGAACTCTATGATAGATCGATTAGAAAGAATAACTTTGAGGTGGATTCGTACCGTACAATAATCTCTTCGTTTGTTCTCCGCTATTAGTGACTTTGGAGTGACTCTTTGTTGCATGTTGAGGGATAGTTATATGATCCAATTATGTTATTATTGTTGAGAGAACTTGCACTAGTGAAAGTATGAACCCTAGGCCTTGTTTCCTAGCATTGCAATACCGTTTGTGCTCAATTTTATCATTAGTTACCTTGCTGTTTTTATATTTTCAGATTACAAAACCCTATATCTACCTTCCATATTGCACTTGTATCACCATCTCTTCACCGAACTAGTGTACCTATACAATTTATCATTGTATTGGGTGTGTTGGGGACACAAGAGACTCTTTGTTATTTGGTTGCAGGGTTATTTGAGAGAGACCATCTTCATCCTACGCCTCCCACGGATTGATAAACCTTAGTCATCCACTTGAGGAAAATTTGCTACTGTCCTACAAACCTCTGCACTTGGAGGCCCAACAACATCTACAAGAAGAAGGTTGTGTAGTAGACATCATACCTCTCCGACAATCGGAGTGAAAATCCTAATCTCGATCTATGCCAACTCAACAAGTACCATTGGAGACACCTGTAGAGCACCTTTATAATCACCAAGTTACGTTGTGACATTTGGTAGCACACAAAGTGTTCCTTTGGTAATCGGGAGTTGCGTTATCTCATAGTCATAGGAACATGTATAAGTCATGAAGAAAGCAATAGCAGTAAACTAAAACGATCAAGTGCTAAGCTAACGGAATGGGTCAAGTCAATCACATCATTCTCCTAATGATGTGATCCTGTTTATCAAATCACAAATCATGTCTATGGTTAGGAAACATAACCATCTTTGACCAACGAGCTAGTCAAGTAGAGGCATACTAGTGACAATCTGTTTGTCTATGTATTCACACATGTATTATGTTTCCGGTTATACAATTCTAGCATGAATAATAAACATTTATCATGAAATAAGGAAATAAATAATAACTTTATTATTGCCTGTAGGACATATTTCCTTCACACCATTCAATAAAAACACGTACCTGGTTTGTGACTTAGAGTCATCCGGATCAGTGTCAAAGCTTGCATCGACGTAACCGTTTATGACGAGCTCTTTATCACCTCCATATACGAGAAACATATCCTTAGTCCTTTTTAGGTATTTCAGGATGTTCTTGACCGCTGTCCAGTGATCCACTCCTAAATTACTTTGGTACCTCCCTGCTAAACTTATAGCAAGGCACACATCAGGTCTGGTACACAACATTACATACATGATAGAGCCTATGGCTGAAGCATAGGGAACACCTTTCATTTTCTCTCTATCTTCTGCAGTGGTCGGGCATTGAGTCTGACACAACTTCACACCTTGTAATACAGGCAAGAACCCTTTCTTTGCCTGATCCATTTTGAAATTCTTCAAAACTTTATCAAGGTATGTGCTTTGTGAAAGTCCAATCAAGCGTCTTGATCTATCTCTATAGATCTTGATGCCCAATATATAAGCAGCTTCACCGAGGTCTTTCATTGAAAACATCTTATTCAAGTATCCTTTTATGCTGTTTAGAAATCCAGTATCATTTCCGATCAACAATATGTCATCTACATATAATATCAGAAATGCTACGGAGCTCCCACTCACTTTCTTGTAAATACATGCTTCTCCAAAAGTCTGTACAAAACCGTATGCTTTGATCACACTATCAAAGCGTATATTCCAACTCCAAGAGGCTTGCACCATTCCATAAATGGATCACTGGAGCTTGCACACTTTGTTAGCACCTGTTGGATCGACAAAACCTTCTGGTTGCATCATATACAACTCTTCTTTAAGGTATCCATTAAGGAATGCAATTTTGACATCCATTTTCCAAATTTCATAATCATAAAATGCGGCAATTGCTAACATAATTCGGACGGACTTAAGCATTGCTACGGGTGAGAAGGTATCATCATAGTCAACTCCTTGAACTTGTTGAAAACCTTTTGTAACAAGTCGAGCTTTGTAGACAGTAACATTACCGTCAGCGTCAGCCTTCTTCTTGAAGATCCATTTGTTCTCTATGGCCAACCGATCATCAGGCAAGTCAACCAAAGTCCATACTTTGTTCTCATACATGGATCCCATCTCAGATTTCATGGCCTCAAGCCATTTTGTGGAATTTGGGCTCATCATCGCTTCCTCATAGTTCGTAGGTTCATCATGGTCAAGTAACATGACTTCCAAAACAGGATTACCGTACCACTCTAGTGCGGATCTTACTCTGGTTGACCTACAAGGTTTGGTAGTAACTTGATCTGAAGTTTCATGATCATCGTCATTAGCTTCCTCACTTACTGGTGTAGGAATCACTGAACTGATTTCAGTGATGAACTATTTTCCAATAAGGGAGAAGGTACAATTACCTCGTCAAGTTCTACTTTCCTCCCACTCACTTCTTTCGAGAGAAACTCCTTCTCTAGAAAGGATCCATTCTTAGCAATGAATATCTTGCCTTCGGATCTATGATAGAAGGTGTACCCAACATTCTCCTTTGGGTATCCTACGAAGACACATTTCTCCGATTTGGGTTTGAGCTTATCAGGTTGAAGATTTTTCACATAAGCATCGCAGCCCCAAACTTTAAGAAATGACAACTTGGGTTTCTTGCCAAACCATAGTTCATAAGGTGTCGTCTCGACGGATTTAGATGGTGCCCTATTTAACGTGAATGCGGCCATCTCTAAAGCATAACCCCAAAACGATAGCGGTAAATCAGTGAGAGACATCATAGATCGCACAATATCTATAAAGTGCGGTTACGACGTTTAGACACACCATTACGTTGTGGTGTTCTAGGTGGCGTGAGTTGCAAAACTATTCCACATTGTTTCAAATGAAGTCCAAACTCATAACTCAAATACTCACCTCCATGATCAGATCATAGAAACTTGATTTTCTTGTTATGATGATTTTACATTTCACTCGGAAATTCTTTGAACTTTTCAAATGTTTCAGACTTATGTTTCATCAAGTAGATATACCCATATCTGCTCAAATCATCTGTGAAGGTAAGAAAATAACGATATCTGCCGCGAGCTTCAATGTTCATTGGACCACATACATTAGTACGTATGATTTCCAATAACTCTGTTGCTCGCTCCATTGTTCTGGAGAATAGAGTTTTAGTCATCTTGCCCATGAGGCATGGTTCGCAAGTACCAAGTGATTCATAATCAAGTGATTCCAGAAGTCCATCAGAATGGAGTTTCTTCATGCGTTTTACACCAATATGACCTAAACGTCAGTGCCACAAATAAGTTGCACTATCATTATCAACTCTGCATCTTTTGGCTTCAATACTATGAACATGTGTATCACTACTATCAAGATTTAGTAAAAATAGACCACTCATCAAGAGTGCATGACCATAAAAGATATTACTCATATAAATAGAACAACCATTATTCTCTGATTTAAATGAATAATTGTCTCGCATTAAAAAAGATCCAGATATAATGTCCATGCTCAACACTTGCACCAAATAACAATTATTCAGGTCTAAAAACTAATCCCGAAGGTAGATGTAGAGGTAGCATGCCGACGACGATCACATCGACTTTGGAACCATTTCCTACGTGTATCGTCACCTCGTCCTTAGCCAATCTTCGCTTAATCCATAGCCCCTATTTCGAGTTGCAAATGTTAGCAACTGAACCAGTATCAAATACCTAGGCGCTACTACGAGCATTAGTAAGGTACACATCAATAACATGTATATCAAATATACCTTTCACTTTGCCATCCTTCTTCTCCGCCAAATACTTGGGGCAGTTCCTCTTCCAGTGACCAGTTCCTTTGCAGTAGAAGCACTCAGTCTCAGGCTTAGGTCTAGACTTGGGTTTCTTCACTTGAGCAGCAACTGGTTTGCTGTTCTTTTTGAAGTTCCCCTTCTTCCCTTTACCCTTTTTCTTGAAACTGGTGGTCTTGTTGACCATCAACACTTGATGCTCCTTCTTGATTTCTACCTCTGCAACCTTTAGCATTGCGAAGAGCTCATGAATCGTCTTATCCATCCCTTGCATATTATAGTTCATCACGAAGCTCTTGTAGCTTGGTGGTAGTGATTGAAGAACTCTGTCAATGACACTATCATTAGGAAGATTAACTCCCAGTTGAGTCAAGTGGTTGTGGTACCCAGACATTCCGAGTATATGTTCACTGATAGAACTATTCTCCTCCATCTTGCTGCTGAAGAACTTATTGGAGACTTCATATCTCTCAATCCGGACATTTGCTTGAAATATTAACTTCAACTCCTGGAACATCTCATATGCTCCATGATGTTCAAAACGTCATTGAAGTCCCGGTTCTAAGCCATAAAGCATGGCACACTGAACTATCGAGTAGTCATCAGCTTTGCTCTGCCAAGTGTTCATAACATCTGGCATTGCTCCTGCAGCGGGTTTGTCACCTAGCGGTGCTTCCAGGACGTAATTGCACTATGCAGCAATGAGGATAATCCTCAAGTTATGGACCCAATCTGTGTAGTTGCTACCATCATCTTTCAACTTAGCTTTCTCTAGGAATGCATTAAAATTCAATGGAACAACAACACGGGCCATCTATCTACAACAACATAGACATGCAAAATACTATCAGGTACTAAGTTCATGATAAATTTAAGTTCAATTAATCAAATTACTTAAGAACTCCCACTTAGATAGACATCTTTCTAATCATCTAAGTGATCACGTGATCCATATCAACTAAACCATGTCCGATCATCACGTGAGATGGAGTAGTTTTCAATGGTGAACATCACTATGTTGATCATATCTACTATATGATTCACACTCGACCTTTCGGTCTCCAGTGTTCCGAGGCCATATCTGCATATGCTAGGCTCGTCAAGTTTAACTCGAGTATTCCGCGTATGCAAAACTGGCTTGCACCCATTATATGTGAACGTAGAGCTTATCACACCCGATCATCACGTGGTGTCTCGGCACTACGAACTATAGCAACGGTGCATACTCAGGGAGAACACTTATACCTTGAAATTTAGTGAGAGATCATCTTATAATGCTACCGTCGAACTAAGCAAAATAAGATGTATAAAGGATAAACATCACATGCAATCAATATAAGTGATATGATATGGCCATCATCATCTTGTGCCTTTGATCTCTATCTCCAAAGCACCGTCATGATCACCATCATCACCGGCTTGACACTTTGATCTCCATCGAAGCATCGTTGTCGTCTCGCCAACTATTGCTTCTACGACTATCGCTACCGCTTAGTGATAAAGTAAAGCAATGACATGGCAAGTGCATTTCATACAATATAGTGACAACCATATGGCTCCTACCAGTTGCCGATAACTGTGTTACAAAACATGATCATCTCATACAATAAAATTTAGCATCATGTCTTGACCATATCACATCACAACATGCCCTGCAAAAACAAGTTAGACGTCCTCTACTTTGTTGTTGCAAGTTTTACGTGGCTGCTACGGGCTGAGCAAGAACCGTTCTTACCTACGCATCAAAAACCACGACGCGGTATAGTGATTTCTTTTTGATCTTCAGAAAGAACCCTGTTCATTGAATCCGATTCAACTAAAGTTGGAGAAACAGACACCTACTAGCCACCTGTGTGCGAAGCACGTCGGTAGAACCAGTCTCGCGTAAGCGTACGCGTAATATCGGTCTGGGCCGCTTCATCCAACAGTGTCGCTGAATCAAGAATCAACTAGTGACGGCAAGCAATATGTATATACCTACGCCCACAACTCCTTTGTGTTCTACTCATGCATATAACATCTAGGCATAGACCTAGCTTGGATGCCACTGTTGGGGAACATAGTAATTTCAAAAAAAAATCCTACGCACACGCAAGATCATGGTGATGCACAGCAATGAGAGGGGAGAGTATCGTCTACATACCCTCGTAGACCGTAAGCGGAAGCATTATGACAATGCTGTTGATGTAGTCATATGTCTTCCCGATCGACCGATCTAGCACCAAAGGTACGGCACCTCCGCGATCTGCACACATTCGGCTCGGTGACGTCCCGCGAACTCACGATCTAGTAGAGCTTCGAGGGAGAGCTTCATCAGCACGACGGCGTGATGACGGTGATGATGTTTCTACCGGAACAGGGCTTCGCCTAAGCACCGCTACGATATTGTCGAGGTGAATTATGGTGGAGGGGGGCACCGCACACGGCTAAAGATCAATGATTAACTTGTGTGTCTATGGGGTGCCCCCCTCCCCTATATATAAAGGAGTGGAGGAGGGGGAGGGCCGACCCTCCTATGGCGTGCCCCATGGGGAGTCCTACTCCCACCGGGAGTAGGATTCCCCCCTTTCCATGTAGTAGGAGTAGGAGAAGGAAGGAGGAAAGAGGGAGAAGGAAAGGGGGGCGCTGTTGGGGAACGTAGTAATTTCAAAAAAATTCCTACGCACACGCAAGATCATGGTGATGCATACCAACGAGAGGGGAGAGTGTTGTCTACGTACCCTCGTAGACCAGAAGTGGAAGCGTTAGCACAACGCGGTTGATGTAGTCGTACGTCTTCACGGCCCGACCGATCAAGCACCGAAACTATGGCACCTACGAGTTCTAGCACATGTTCAGCTCGATGACGATCCCCGGACTCCGATCCAGCAGAATGTCGGGGAAGAGTTCCGTCAGCATGACGGCGTGGTGACGATCTTGATGTTCTACCGTCGCAGGGCTTCGCCTAAGCACCGCTACAATATTATTGAGGATTATGGTGGAGGAGGGCACCGCACACGGCTAATAGATCTCAAGGATCAATTGTTGTGTCTAGAGGTGCCCCCCTGCCCCCGTATATAAAGGAGCAAGGGGGAGGGGCGGCCGGCCAGGAGGAGGCGCGCCAGGGAGGAGTCCTACTCCTACCGGGAGTAGAACTCCCTCCTTTCCTTGTCCAACTAGGAGAGGGGGAAGGAAGGGAGAGAGGAGAGAAAGGAAAGGGGGGGCGCCGCCCCTCCCTCCTTGTCCAATTTGGACTAGAGGGGGAGGGGGGGCGCAGCCTGCCCTGGCCGCCCCTCCTCTGCTCCACTTTGGGCCCATGAGGCCCATTAACCCTCGGGGGGGTTCCGGTAACCCCCGGTACTCCCTTTTATATCTGATAACTCCCGGAACCATTCCTGTGTCCGAATATAGTCGTCCAATATATCAATCTTTATGTCTCGACTATTTCGAGACTCCTCGTTATGTCTGTGATCACATCCGGAACTCCGAACAACCTTCGGTACATCAAAATATATAAACTCATAATGAAATTGTCATCGTAACGTTAAGCGTGCGGACCCTACGGGTTCGAGAACAATGTAGACATGACCGAGACAAGTCTCCGGTCAATAACCAATAGCGGAACCTGGATGCTCATATTGGTTCCTACATATTCTACAAAGATCTTTTATTGGTCAGACCGCATAACAACATACGTTGTTCCCTTTGTCATCGGTATGTCACTTGCCCGAGATTTGATCGTCGGTATCTCAATACCTAGTTTAATCTCGTTACCGGCAAGTCTCTTTACTCGTTCCGTAATACATCATCCCGCAACTAACTTATTAGTTGCAATGCTTGCAAGGCTTATGTGATGTGCATTACCGAGAGGGCCCGGAGATACCTCTCCGACAATCGGAGTGACAAATCCTAATCTCGAAATACGCCAACCCAACAAGTACCTTCGGAGACACCTGTAGAGCACCTTTATAATCACCCAGTTATGTTGTGATGTTTGGTAGCACACAAAATGTTCCTTTGGTAAACGGGAGTTGCATAATCTCATAGTCATAGGAACATGTATAAGTCATGAAGAAAGCAATAGCAACAAACTAAACGATCAAGTGCTAAGCTAACAAAATGGGTCAAGTCAATCACATCATTCTCCTAATGATGTGATCCCGTTAATCAAATGACAACTCATGTCTATGGTTAGGAAACATAACCATCTTTGGTCAACAAGCTAGTCAAGTAGAGGCATACTAGTGACACTATGTTTGTCTATGTATTCACACATGTATATGAACTCCTTCATCCAGACTCCTTCATTTGCTGCTTCCGAAGAAGCTATGTACTCTGCTTCACATGTAGATCCCGCCATGATGCTTTGTTTAGAACTGCACCAACTGACAGCTCCACCGTTCAGTAAAAACACGTATCCGGTTTGCGATTTAGAATCGTCCGGATCAGTGTCAAAGCTTGCATCAACATAACCATTTACAATGAGATCTTTGTCACCTCCATATACGAGAAACATATCCTTAGTCCTTTTCAGGTATTTCAGGATGTTCTTGACCGCTGTCCAATGATCCACTCCTGGATTACTTTGGTACCTCCCTGCTAGACTTATAGCAAGGCACACATCAGGTCTGGTACACAGCATTGCATACATGATAGAGCCTATGGCTGAAGCATACGGAACATCTTTCATTTTCTCTCTATCTTCTGCGGTGGTCGGACATTGAGTCTTACTCAACTTCACACCTTGTAACACAGGCAAGAACCCTTTCTTTGCTTGATCCATTTTGAACTTCTTCAAAACCTTGTCAAGGTATGTGCTTTGTGAAAGTCCAATTAAGCGTCTTGATCTATCTCTATAGATCTTAATGCCCAATATGTAAGCAGCTTCACCGAGGTCTTTCATTGAAAAACTCTTATTCAAGTATCCCTTTATGCTATCCAGAAATTCTATATCATTTCCAATCAATAATATGTCATCCACATAAAATATCAGAAATGCTACAGAGCTCCCACTCACTTTCTTGTAAATACAGGCTTCTCCAAAAGTCTGTACAAAACCAAATGCTTTGATCACACTATCAAAGCGTTTATTCCAACTCCTAGAGGCTTTCACCAGTCCATAAATGGATCGCTGGAGCTTGCACACTTTGTTAGCTCCCTTTGGATCGACAAAACCTTCTGGTTGCATCATATACAACTCTTCTTCCAGAAATCCATTCAGGAATGTAATTTTGACATCCATTTGCCAAATTTCATAATCATAAAATGCTGCAATTGCTAACATGATTCGGACAGACTTAAGCATCGCTACGGGTGAGAAGGTCTCATCGTAGTCAATCCCTTGAACTTGTCGAAAACCTTTTGCAACAAGTCGAGCTTTATAGACAGTAACATTACCGTCAGCGTCAGTCTTCTTCTTGAAGATCCATTTATTCTCAATTGCTTGCCGATCAACTGGCAAGTCAACCAAAGTCCACACTTTTTTCTCATACATGGATCCCATCTCAGATTTCATGGCTTCTAGCCATTTTGTGGAATCTGGGCTCACCATCGCTTCTTCATAGTTCGTAGGTTCATCATGATGTAGTAGCATGACTTCCAGAACAGGATTACCATACCATTCTGGTGCGGATCTTACTCTGGTTGATCTACGAGGTTCGGTAGTAACTTGATCTGAAGTTTCATGATCAATATCATTAGCTTCCTCACTAATTGGTGTAGGTGTCACAGAAACTGGTTTCTGTGATGTACTACTTTCCAATAAGGGAGTAGGTACAGTTACCTCATCAAGTTCTACTTTTCTCCCACTCACTTCTTTTGAGAGAAACTCCTTCTCTAGAAAAACTCCGAATTTAGCAACAAAAGTATTGCCTTCGGATCTGTGATAGAAGGTGTACCCAACAGTCTCCTTTGGATATCCTATGAAGACACATTTCTCCGATTTGGGTTCGAGCTTATCAGGTTGAAGCTTTTTCACATAAGCATCGCAGCCCCAAACTTTTAGAAACGACAACTTTGGTTTCTTGCCAAACCACAGTTCATAATGCGTCGTCTCAACGGATTTCGATGGTGTCCTATTTAACGTGAATGCAGCCGTCTCTAAAGCATAACCCCAAAACGATAACGGTAAATCAGTAAGAGACATCATAGATCACACCATATCTAATAAAGTATGATTACGACGTTCGGACACACCATTACGCTGTGGTGTTCCGGGTGGCGTGAGTTGCGAAACTATTCTGCATTGTTTCAAATGTAGACCAAACTCGTAACTCAAATATTCTCCTCCACGATCAGATCATAGAAACTTTATTTTCTTGTTACGATGATTTTCAACTTCACTCTGAAATTCTTTGAACTTTTCAAATGTTTCAGACTTATGTTTCATTAAGTAGATATACCCATATCTGCTTAAATCATCTGTGAAGGTGAGAAAATAACGATATCCGCCACGAGCCTCAACATTCATTGGACAACATACATCTGTATGTATGATTTCCAACAAATCTGTTGCTCTCTCCATAGTACCGGAGAATGGCG
This sequence comes from Triticum dicoccoides, assembly GCF_002162155.2. Lineage (NCBI taxonomy): Eukaryota > Viridiplantae > Streptophyta > Magnoliopsida > Poales > Poaceae > Triticum > Triticum dicoccoides. Next base: position 432,722,126 of record NC_041388.1, read on the forward strand.
TTTTAGTCATCTTACCCATGAGGCACGGTTCGCAAGTACCAAGTGATTCATAATCAAGTGGTTCCAAAAGTCCATCAGTATGGAGTTTCTTCATGCGCTTTACACCGATATGACCTAAACGGCAGTGCCACAAATAAGTTGCACTATCATTATCAACTCTGCATCTTTTGATTTCAACATTATGAATATGTGTATCACTACTATCGAGATTCATCAAAAATAGACCACTCTTCAAGGGTGCATGACCATAAAAGATATTACTCATATAAATAGAACAACCATTATTCTCTGATTTAAATGAATAACCGTCTCGCATCAAACAAGATCCAGATATAATGTTCATGCTCAACGCTGGCACCAAATAACAATTATTTAGGTCTAATACTAATCCCGAAGGTAGATGTAGAGGTATCGTGCCGACTGCGATCACATCGACTTTGGAACCATTTCCCACGTGCATCATCACCTCGTCCTTCGCCAGTGTTCGCTTAATCCGTAGTCCCCGTTTCGAGTTGCAAATATTAGCAACAGAACCAGTATCAAATACCCAGGTGCTACTGCGAGCTCTAGTAAGGTACACATCAATAACATGTATATCACATATACCTTTGTTCACTTTGCCATCCTTCTTATCCGCCAAATACTTGGGGCAGTTCCGCTTCCAGTGGCCAGTCTGCTTGCAGTAGAAGCACTCAGTCTCAGGCTTAGGTCCAGACTTGGGTTTCTTCTCCTGAGCAGCAACTTGTTTGTTGTTCTTCTTGAAGTTCCCTTTCTTCTTCCCTTTGCCCTTTTTCTTGAAACTGGTGGTCTTATTGACCATCAACACTTGATGCTCCTTCTTGATTTCTACCTCCGCGGCTTTTAGCATTGCGAAGAGCTCAGGAATAGTCTTACTCATCCCTTGCATATTATAGTTCATCACGAAGCTTTTGTAGCTTGGTGGCAGTGATTGAAGAACTCTGTCAATGACACTATCAACAGGAAGATTAACCCCCAGTTGAGTCAAGTGATTATGATACCCAGACATTTTGAGTATATGTTCACTGACAGAACTATTCTCCTCCATTTTGCAGCTATAGAACTTATTAGAGACTTCATATCTCTCAATCCGGGCATTTGTTTGAAATATTAACTTCAACTCCTGGAGCATCTCATATGCTCCATGACGTTCAAAACGTCGTTGAAGACCCGGTTCTAAGCCGTAAAGCATGGCACACTGAACTATCGAGTAGTCATCAGCTTTGCTCTGCCAGACGTTCATAACATCTGGTGTTGCTCCTACAGCAGGCTTGGCACTTAGAGGTGCTTCCAGGACATAATTCTTCTGTGCAGCAATGAGGATAATCCTCAAGTTACGGACCCAGTCCGTGTAATTGCTACCATCATCTTTCAACTTTGTTTTCTCAAGGAACACATTAAAATTCAACGGAACAACAACACGAGCCATCTATCTACAATCAAACATAGACAAGCAAGATACTATCAGGTACTAAGTTCATGATAAATTTAAGTTCAATTAATCATATTACTTAAGAAGTCCCACTTAGAAAGATATCCCTCTAATCCTCTAAGTGATCACGTGATCCAAATCAACTAAACCATGTTCGATCATCACGTGAGATGGAGTAGTATCAATGGTGAACATCAATATGTTGATCATATCTACTATATGATTCACGCTCGACCTTTCGGTCTCCGTGTTCCGAGGCCATATCTTTTATATGCTAGGCTCGTCAAGTTAAACCTGAGTATTCCGCGTGTGCAACTGTTTTGCACCCGTTGTATTTGAACGTAGAGCCTATCACACCCGATCATCACGTGGTGTCTCAGCACGAAGAACTTTCGCAACGGTGCATACTCAGGTAGAACACTTATACTTTGATAATTTAGTGAGGGTTCATCTTATAATGCTACCATTAATCAAAGCAAGATAAGATGCATAAAAGATAAACATCACATGCAATCAATATAAGTGATATGATATGGCCATCATCATCTTGTGCTTGTGATCTCCATCTTCGAAGCACCGTCATGATCACCATCATCACCGGCGTGACACCTTGATCACCATCGTAGCATCGTTGTTGTCTCGCCAATCTTATGCTTCCACGACTATCGCTACCGCTTAGTGATAAAGTAAAGCATTACAGCGCAATTGCATTGCATACAGTAAAGCGACAACCATATGGCTCCTGCCAGTTGCCGATAACTCGGTTACAAAACATGATCATCTCATACAATAAAATTTAGCATCATGTCTTGACCATATCACATCACAACATGCCCTGCAAAAACAAGTTAGACGTCCTCTACTTTGTTGTTGCAAGTTTTACGTGGCTGCTACGGGCTTTAGCAAGAACCGTTCTTACCTACGCATCAAAACCACAACGATAGTTTGTCAAGTTGGTGTTGTTTTAACCTTCGCAAGGACCGGGCTTAGCCACACTTGGTTCAACTAAAGTTGGAGAAACTGACACCCGCCAGCCACTTGTGTGCAAAGCACGTCGGTAGAACCAGTCTCGCGTAAGCGTACGCGTAATGTCGGTCCGGGCCGCTTCATCCAACAATATCGCTGAACCAAAGTATGACATGCTGGTAAGCAGTATGACTTATATCGCCCACAACTCACTTGTATTCTACTCGTGCACAACATCAACGCATAAAACCTGGCTCGGATGCCACTGTTGGGGAACGTAGTAATTTCAAGAAATTTCCTACGCACACGCAGGATCATGGTGATGCATAGCAACGAGAGGGGAGAGTGTTGTCTACGTACCCTCGTAGACCGGAAGCGGAAGCGTTAGCACAACGCGGTTGATGTAGTCGTACGTCTTCACGGCCCGGCCGATCAAGCACCGAAACTACGGCACCTCCGAGTTCTAGCACACGTTCAGCTCGATGACGATCCCCGGACTCCGATCCAGCAGAATGTCGGGGAAGAGTTCCGTCAGCACGACGGCGTGGTGACGATCTTGATGTTATACTGTCGCAGGGCTTCGCCTAAGCACCGCTACAATATTATCGAGGATTATGGTAGAGGAGGGCACCGCACACGGCTAATAGATCTCAAGGATCAATTGTTGTGTCTAGAGGTGCCCCCTGCCCCCGTATATAAAGGAGCAAGGGGGAGGGGCGGCCGGCCAGGAGGAGGCGCGCCAGGGAGGAGTCCTACTCCTACCGGGAGTAGGACTCCTTCCTTTCCTTGTCCAACTAGGAGAGGGGGAAGGAAGGGAGAGAGGAGAGAAAGGAAAGGGGGGCCGCCCCTCCCTCCTTGTCCAATTCGGACTAGAGGGGGAGGGGGCGCACAGCCTGCCCTAGCCGCCCCTCCTCTACTCCACTTTGGGCCCATGAGGCCCATTAACCCCCCCCCCGGGGGGGGGGGGGTTCCGGTAACCCCCGGTACTCCGTTATATCCGATAACTCCCGAAACCATTCCTGTGTCCGAATATAGTCGTCCAATATATCAATCTTTATGTCTCGACTATTTCGAGACTCCTCGTTATGTCCGTGATCACATCCGGAACTCCGAACAACCTTCGGTACATCAAAATATATAAACTCATAATGAAACTGTCATCGTAACGTTAAGCGTGCGGACCCTACGGGTTCGAGAACAATGTAGACATGACCGAGACAAGTGAGGGAGTCCTGGATTAGGGGGTGTTCGGGTAGCCGGACTATACCTTCAGCCGGACTCCTGGACTATGAAGATACAAGATTGAAGACTTCGTCCTGTGTCCGGATGGGACTTTCCTTGGCGTGGAAGGCAAGCTTGGCGATGCGGATATTCAAGATCTCCTACCATTGTAACTGACTCTGTGTAACCCTAACCCTATCCGGTGTCTATATAAACTGGAGGGTTGTAGTCCGTAGGACATCAACTCCATATACAACAATCATACCATAGGCTAGCTTCTAGGGTTTAGCCTCCTTGATCTCGTGGTAGATCTACTCTTGTACTACCCATATCATCAATATTAATCAAGCAGGAGTAGGGTATCACCTCCATCGAGAGGGCCCGAACCTGGGTAAAAACATCGTGTCCCTTGTCTCCTGTTACCATCCGGCCTTGACGCACAGTTCGGGACCCCCTACCCGAGATCCGCCGGTTTTGACACCCACATTGGTGCTTTCATTGAGAGTTCCTCTGTGCCGTCGCAATCAGGAAGGATGCCTCCTCCCGTCTTTAAAGACGGCGCCGTTGCTAAGGGAGCCTTGGCTGTCGGCCAAACTCTCCGGCTAGGTGGTTTCCTCATGACCGCTTGTTCGGCTGTTGCGCCGACGATGACCTCTCGGGTCATCAAAAGCAACCTACACGTCAGCTCAGAGCTCGTCGAGCAGCTAGATCCAATGGAGCTCTCTTCCATAAACGAGCTCTTGGATCGCATCGCCGCCCTGGGGGTCGCTACGGATTACGACCAGGTTGGGCTTAAACCCGATCTAAGAGAAATTAACTCTCCCCAAGTCACCCACCACGTTGCCGTGGTAGAGGCGCAGTACGGCGACCCTTCATCTATTTTAAGGACTAGCTACGTCCGAATTCCCGACCCCTCCAAGCCGGATACCTGCGGAGGGGAGGATGTAACTCAAGACCTGAGCTTAGGATCAGGCAACGGGCTAGATTCATTGGACAACATCCAAGAATCCGAACTTCAGAGTTCGGAAAATCTTCGGCCCCCGAATCTTGGATTGGGTGAGGTTTCAGATTCAACGACACCCGCCCACCCGAACATAAGCGATCTCTCCCAAATCAGGCAGAGGCCCGAGGAAACAGTATGTCATTACTGGGCCAGATTCCTCCTGGTTATGAACAGGATAAAGGATTGCCGCGAGGGAGAGGCAATCTCAATTTTCTGCAGTAATTGCACGGACGAGGGAATCCTTAACGCCGTAAGTCGTCGTGATATTACACGCTTCGCTGACTTGGCATCCATAGTACAAAAATACTGTGCGATGGAAAGCGCCTGGAAAACCGAAATAAAATTTTGGGATAATCCGGCCTTGAATAGTAATCCCGTCCGAACTAAGAGGGTGCATCATCACAGGACACCCGGGATAAACACCAAAAAGCCAAAACCCTCTACAGGGCATGGAACCGTACTGGAAAGGTGGCTTGATGGACCCTGTAGAATTCACAATACAGAGGACGCCCCACCAACTCACAGCCTTAGAGCATGTTGGATACTCCGGCAGGTGGCCAAAATTTGCGAGGACCTCTTAATTCTGGAGGCCGCAGAAAGCCAGCCCAAGGACACCGGTACCGTTCTCACAGTCTTCGAGACTTTCGCATCAAACAATATGCGAAAAAGAACACTCCGCAGCCTGGCCGAAGTCTATCAAGTTGCAACAATAAATCCATGGAGCGACACTGCTATTACCTTCAACGCAAGTGATGAAACTAGATTCCGAACAACCCGAGCACCAGCCGCATTGGTCCTCAGTCCCATAGTGGACGGCTTTCGCCTCACCAAGGTGCTCATGGATGGAGGCAGCGGACTGAACCTCATCTATGAGGAAACCCTTCAAAAAATGGAAATAGACTGGAACCGCATCAAGCGAAGCAGCACAACCTTTAGAGGAATAATCCCCGGTCGGGAAGCGTGCTGCACAGGAAAAATCACACTAAATGTGGTGTTCGGCACGCCGGATAATTACAGGTCCGAAGAAGTCACGTTTCAGGTGGCCCCGTTCAAAAGCGGATATCACGCTTTACTAGGGTGGGAAGCATTCACAATCTTCCAAGCAATACCCCATTACGGGTACATGAAGCTTAAGATGCCCGGGCCGAACGGAATTATCACTCTAGCTAGTGATCCGGACATAGCACTCCGCGCCGAAAACAAGACGGCCGCATTAGCCCTTGAGGCACTATCCGAAGCCTTAGCGGCCGAGGAACTGACTGCGCTGCGCTCCACGGTTAACAGGGATGATGTGATACTCGACAAGAGATCCAAATCCACATCCTTTAAGCCAGCTGACGAAATAGTCAAATTCCAGGTCCATCCAACAGACCCCAATAAAACAGCTTCCATCGGGGCACGACTGAACCCTGATATAGACGCCGCACTATGAGAGTTCCTACGAGAGAACTGGGACATTTTCACCTGGCACCCTTCAGACATGCCAGGGATCCCATGCAGGCTGGCCGAACACAGCTTAAATATCCTAAAAGGATTCAAACCTGTCAAACAAGCCCTTCGGCGTTTTTCTGAACCCAAGAGACAGGCTATGGGAGAGGAGCTAGCCAAGCTATTGGAGGCCGGATTCATTAGAGACATAAAACATCCGGACTGGCTAGCAAACCTGGTGATGGTACCAAAGAAGGACAAATCCTGGCGCCAGTGTGTCGATTTTAAAGACCTTAACAAGGCTTGCCCAAAGGATCCCTTCCCCCTCCCCCGTATCGATCAAATTATCGATGCCACCGCAGGACACGATTCATTGTGTTTCCTCGACGCATACTCCTGTTACCATCAAATCAAGATGGCAAAATCAGACCAAGCCGCAACAGCATTCATCACACCATACGGCCCATTCTGCTTCAACACAATGCCCTTCGGGCTGAAAAACGCCGGCGCAACATATCAGCGCATGATCCAGACATGTCTGGCAAACCAGATCGGCAAAACAGTGGAGGCGTATGTGGATGATGTGGTCGTCAAATCAAGACATGTCAAATCTCTAGTAGACGACTTGAGGCTTACATTCGATAACCTCCGAAAATATGACATCAAGCTCAACCCGGAAAAATGCGTCTTCGGCGTCCCAGCCGGAAAGCTCTTGGGCTTCATTGTATCCAGTAGAGGAATTGAAGCAAATCCAGCCAAGATCCGAGCTTTGTCACAATTGGATATCCCAAAGGACCTCAAACAAATACAAAAATTAACCGGATGCGTGGCGGCTTTAAGCCGCTTCATCTCCCGCTTGGGAGAAAAGGCACTACCCCTCTATCGCCTCCTTCGGCACACCGAACACTTCGAGTGGACGGATGCCGCCACGGCCGGACTTGATGAAATAAAAGCCATATTGGCAACAAACCCAGTCCTGGCCGCGCCGAACACCGGCGAACCAATGTTATTGTACATTGCAGCAACACATCAAGTTGTCAGCGCAGTGCTTGTTGTCGAGCGGGAAACGGATGGACACAAATTCCCCCTTCAAAGGCCGGTCTACTACGTGTCCACTGTCCTCACTCCATGCAAATCACGGTACCCGCATTACCAAAAGATTGCATACGCGGTATTCATGGCATCCCGGAAGCTATGACACTACTTTCAAGAGTGTTCAATAACAGTAGCCTCGGAAGTACCACTCAACGATATTATCAACATCCGCGATGCAACGGGCCAGATTGCAAAATGGGCCATTGAGCTTCTCCCGTTCGATATAACCTATAAGCCACGGCGAGCTATTAAATCGCAAGTTTTGGCCGACTTCGTCGCAGAATGGACGGAGGCCGAGCTCCCTAAAGAGTATGGCACATATTCAAACTGGATTATGCATTTCGACGGCTCCAAAATGTTGGCCGGACTGGGGGCTGGCGTCGTCCTGACGTCCCCCACAGGAGACACAGTCCAATATGTGCTCCAAATCATGTACACGGATTCCAACAATGCAGCCGAATATGAGGCCCTCCTACATGGTCTCCGGATAGCAGTATCCATGGGTATCCAGCGCGTAGAGGTACGCGGGGATTCAAACCTCGCGATATCCCAAATAAATGGAGACTTCGATGCCAAGGACCCAAAAATGGTAGCTTACCGCAACGCCGTCCTAAAAATGTCAGCTCAGTTCGAAGGGCTGGAGTTTCACCATATAGCCCGAGAAAACAATCAAGCAGCGGACGTCCTGGCACGCATCGGAGCAAAACGCGATGCAGTCCCCCCAACATCTTTTTGGAAAGATTGTTCAAGCCATCCATAGCAAGGGAGGGGGAACCCGCAAATAATAGCCCGAACCCAGCCGCACCACTCGACGCCGAACAATCTGACATAATTGGAGGCTCTGCCAATGAAATTACACCTTCAGCCCACGTAATAATGGCGGTTATCGCCCCGTGGACAGAACCATTCCTAGCCTACCTTACTAGGCAGGAACTCCCGAAGGACCAAAACGAGGCCCGCTGCATAGTGCGGCGGTCTAAAGCCTATAGAGTCCATGAGGGAGAGCTTTATAAGAAAAGCACTACCGGAGTCCTTCAAAGGTGCATCTCCGAAGAGGAAGGGCGGAACCTTCTGGCTGAAATTCATGCCGGACTCGGTGGTCACCACGCCGCTGCTTGGTCCCTTGTTAGCAAGGCTTTCCGTACAGGCTTTTATTGGCCGACGGCCCGGGCAGACGCTCAGGACCTAGTCCAACGATGCGTTGGTTGCCAACTTTTTGCCAACCAAAGCCATATGCCACCCACCGCACTCCAAACTATACCCATCACCTGGCCTTTTGCGGTCTGGGGGCTTGACATGGTCGGACCCCTTAAAGGCGGGACCCATAGGAAAAAATACTTACTGGTCATGGTGGATAAGTTCACCAAATGGATAGAAGCCAAGCCTGTTAAAACGGCCGAATCCGGACCTGTGATAGACTTCATATCCGGGGTTGTACACCGTTATGGCGTCCCCCACAGCATCATAACCGATAACGGTACAAACTTTACCGCCGACGAGGTAAAACTCTGGTGCAAAAACATGGGCATCAAGCTCGATTATGCTTTCGTCTATCACCCACAAACCAACGCCAGGTCGAACGTGCAAATGGTCTTATCATGAGCGGCATTAAACCCAGACTGGTGCGGTCCCTCAAGGAATCTAACACGCATTGGGTAGAGGAGCTCGACTCCGTGCTATGGGGGCTGTGGACCACGCCAAATCGCACCACCGGATACACACCATTTTTTATGGTGTACGGCGCAGAGGCAGTTCTGCCCTGTGACATAATTCATGACTCACCTAGTGCACATGTACGAAGAAAGAGAAGTCGAGCTCGATCGACAGGACAACTTGGATGCCTTGGAGGAGGAGCGTGATGTGGCAAAAGCCCGTTCCGCATTTTATCAACAGCAGGCCCGAAGATATCAAAGTAGAGAAGTACGGGCCAAAAATTACAATGTTGGCGAACTAGTTCTACGCCTACCGGATAAGAAAAAGGACAAACTCAAGCCCAAGTGGGAAGGTCCATTCATAATCGACCAAGTCCTGACTGGTGGGGCGTACCGCCTGCGAGATGCGTCGAATAACCGACTCGAGCCGAACCCGTGGAACACCACCCGTCTCCGTAGATTCTATGCCTAGCGCCAGACTCTGTGTTCGTCTCCTTCCTCTGTCCATTTTTTTCATTTTTCTATCTTACATTTCTCTCCTTCCCCTCTTTTCTTTTATAGCCCTTAAAGGCTCATCTAGTGACGTGCCACTCACGCTCATTAAACCTGGGGGCTTCTTTAACAGAAGCTTATTTATACGGGCTTCACGCCCAACACATGTGTCAAACTTCCGCATGTACCTTTTTCTTCACCATTATATGCATCGATATGACTTAAGTTTTGGCCAAGCTGGGTTACCTGGCTCCTGTGCTTACCCCTACGTTCCCGATTGTTCAGCTAGGCGGTAAAGGGAGCACCTCTGCGATTGTTACTACCGGGTCAGCCGGATGTGTACCTCAGACTGGGTGAAGCCGAAAGCTAGCGTTCTTAAGGGAATATTCGGTCGGTGAAATAAAAGATGATCTTTTTACTCATTTTATGCGCCCCAGATGCTTTTTATTGCGTCTTTTCACGCAGTCTGGACATGCACTTTAGGGCATGCCTCCCAGCGAAAGGAACCCCTAACGGAACTATTCTCTCTGGAAGATGTTTCTTACTAACCATGTAATATAACATAACTAGTTGGGCACTTGTCTGATAAAGCACTAATGACCCCTACGCCCGGTCTCCACGCATACCCCGGTTCTTATATAACCGCTATGGTATTCGGACACACTCCGGACCGTCAGGTCCCAAGGTTGAAGTGAAAAGGTCGGCAACGACAAACGATCTACAATCCGGCTAGAAGGCATTACACATGTCAATTCAAAATTACATAGTCATTCTGACTGATTGTATTCCTCTTCTATACCATCTAACAGGCTGTCTAATTTACAGTCCTGCTGGGAATACTTCGTGGCCAACTCTACTTGGCCATATACTAAGCTTACAGGGATCTCCTTCCCGTCAGGCCCCACTGGTCCGACCTCGGCCATGTGGTTTGGGTCAGACTTCGTAAAACGGGTCTTTACCATGGCCCAGGCCTCCTAGCGCCTTGTCGGCAGGCCGATATCTTCCACAACCAGAAGCGCCGCCGAGCTCCCTTCAGCTTCTCCGCAAGCTCTCCAAGGCCCTCGGGCATGGAGTGGGCAGGCCATAAGGCTTGGGCAACGCCTCACATCGCCTGCCGAATTCGCTCGCGCAGTTGCAAGAGTTCGGGAAGAAGGTCACCCGTAGAACCGGGCATCTCCTCTGCAGGACGACCTGTGAGCATACCTACAGACATTACTCTGTTAGTCGACTTCCTCGCCGAACTCTTTTTTCAAAGTTCGTTCAAGCACTTACTAAATATGCCGCGTCGAAGCCGCTGATTCTCCTTCGTGGAGTCCGACAGCTGGCCACGAACATCTTTAAGTTCGACATCCAGCTTGGTGTTGGCATCCTGAAGATCATTCTTCTCTCGCCTCACCTTTGTCAACGTACTCTCACCGGCCTTTAGCCGGCGTAAGAGTTGTTGCTTTTCCGGATCGAGTCCGGCGCCATCTGCAATATGATTTGTCAGATTTGCACCCACACCGCACAATACTAATCTTTCGAAGTGTATCTTACCTGAGGGGGTCTCTTTGGGCTCCCCTGCTGCGACTAGTGCAGCCTCTAGTTGGGCCTTGCACTTTTCCAGCTCCTGGGACAGTACGGTATTCTTCTCTGTAAGAACCTGCATATTAAATGATCCTTAAATCAGTTGCTCTAACTGTTTCAAGTCTGGGGGGCTACTGGTATATATATATATATATATATATATATATATATATATATATATATATATATATATTTGACCAAAATTTTCTTACCCATATGTCTTTTACATACTGCTCCGTGGCTCTGGCTAAACCATTTTGAGCGGCACGGAGGTAGGCATCTCCCGAATTAAAGGTATCTAAAGCCTCTTGGGAGAAACAAGCGTCGCGTAGAACTGTCCGACGACGCCTGTGGTTCATGGCACTCTCCACTTCAGAATTTGTGGCAGACAGCCTGTCCGCATCCTCTATCGGAGGAGCGTCCGGTGTGTGCCTTGTGCTCGCCTCCGCTTCCTGGCCAGACGTTGGAGCCTGGCTGGTGGAGGAGCGATTGGCAACCTCTCCGGATGTAGTCCAGCGAAGGTCTCTTCGTTCTGAAGATAGCACGAACGTTAATATGCCCTGACAGAATAACACCAGGGAAATAGAGGGTGCACTATACCTTTGCGCCGGCATCTCAGTCCGGACTACATTCCTTTTTGCCCCACGGGGCCCTGCGGCCCCTCGTTGGCTAGCCGCCGCAGGTTCAGCCTCCCGCCTCGGAAATCTCCCCTGCAAAACACGGTTGTCGTCAGAAACACCGGAATACATGAGAATGGAATCTCTCTCAAGGGAATGAGACTCCGGTTTCTGTCACCTGGGAGGCCGGGATTAACCCTGGGTAATCAGCCGTAATGGCTACCAAGGTATTGTCCTTGCTTAGCTGATGGAACACCCCGTCGATAAGCTCCACCGATATGTCCGGATCCTCTTCGGAGTCCAGATCGAGGGACCGTTCTGGGTCCTCGGGCTATGGAGGGCGGCTGTTTATATCCTTTACCTCCTGTCGCAGTTCCTGCATTGAAGTCGTTAGACTACATATCTAACCGTGGGAGTATAAAAACGGGCAAGCGCAATTGTTCACTTACCCAACTTGGAGGATCATACATAGTAAATCCGGCCTGCGGGTTGACGCGGAGGAATTCCTCCTTTTCTCCCTTGTACAAATAGGATAAGATCTTTACTAGGGCGGCGGCTGAGGCCGGCCCCTTACGACCGTAACGGGTGGCGTCATCCTCCCCATTGAAATCCCACATGGGGTGGCCTCTATATTGAAGCGGCTGCACCCCCGCATAATGCATGCGGCCATGACTCCAATCATGGTTAGTCCGGAATGAGCCAACAGTCTTATCCGGCCCATCAGGTGAAGAACGTCTTTGTCGTTTTCTCTCTGAGAGCTCCGCGGACGCCAGCTCAAGCGTTTCTTCAATGGAGCACTGTTGAACTCAGGGAGACTGACCCGGATAGGGTCCGGTAGCGGGACGTCATCTATGTAAAACCATTCCGAAGGCCAGTCCTCGGACGCCTTCTTTGGGGTTCCGGATAGGTATCCGGTCCCGGCAATGCGCCATACTTCGGCTCCGCCCACTTGGTATATAGACCCCTCTTGAGAACGGGGCACCAGGCAGAATAACCTCTTCCACAGCGCGAAATGAGCCTCAACGCCTAAAAATAGCTCGCAAAGGGCGACGAAACCCGCAATATGTAATACGGAGGCGGGCGTGAGATTGTGCAGCTAGAGGCCGTAGAACTCCAGAAGCCCGCGGAGAAATGGATGAATTGGAAATCCCAGTCCCCTTATTAGATAGGGGACGAGGCACAACCGCTCTCCTTTAGAAGGATTGGGGGTGCTCTCGGCTTGTTTTCCGCCATTGTAGGTGGCGAGACCGGCTCGGACCGGGACCATGTATGCCTGAGGGAGAAATCCCTTGGCCTGAAGCGACACTAACTCGCTATGCGGGATGGTGCAACTCTCCCAGTCCCCGGGTTTGGGACCGGAGGGGCGAGGGTAGGAGCTGCGGCGGCTGGTCATGTTGGGATGGACCTTTGTTGGAAGCGCTCTGATGATAACTCGCGGAGAGGAGAAGATGCGGTTTGGACCTAAATCCCCATCCCGTTAAATAGGCGGCTCGTTTATACGGCTAGGGGTGTGGATGTAAAAACGCCCCGGCTTTTCGCATTCGTTTGACACGTGGAAGACGGCCATTATTGGGCGTGGAAGCTGAGGAGCACTACATTACAAAAATCAGACATTATTCCTACAGGTACACAGGATTTGGAGAAGAACCCGCCTTGCAATGCCGAACAATCTGCGCGCCGGACTCGTCGTCATTGAAGCCTGGTTCGGGGGCTACTGAGGGAGTCCTGGATTAGGGGGTGTTCGGGTAGCCGGACTATACCTTCAGCCGGACTCCTGGACTATGAAGATACAAGATTGAAGACTTCGTCCCGTGTCCGGATGGGACTTTCCTTGGCGTGGAAGGCAAGCTTGGCGATGCGGATATTCAAGATCTCCTACCATTGTAACCGACTCTGTGTAACCCTAACCCTATCCGGTGTCTATATAAACCGGAGGGTTGTAGTCCGTAGGACATCAACTCCATATACAACAATCATACCATAGGCTAGCTTCTAGAGTTTAGCCTCCTTGATCTCGTGGTAGATCTACTCTTGTACTACCCATATCATCAATATCAATCAAGCAGGAGTAGGGTATTACCTCCATCGAGAGGGCCCGAACCTTTGTAAAAACATCGTGTCCCTTGTCTCCTGTTACCATCCGACCTTGACGCACAGTTCGGGACCCCCTACCCGAGATCCGCCAGTTTTGACACCGACAACAAGTCTCCGGTCAATAACCAATAGCGGAACCTGGATGCTCATATTGGTTCCTACATATTCTACTAACATCTTTTATCGGTCAGACCGCATAACAACATACATTGTTCCCTTTGTCATCGGTATGTTACTTGCCCGAGATTTGATCGCCGGTATCTCAATACCTAGTTCAATCTCGTTACCGGCAAGTCTCTTTACTCGTTCCGTAATACATCATCCCGCAACTAACTTATTAGTTGCAATGCTTGCAAGGCTTATGTGATGTGCATTACCGAGAGGGCCCAGAGATACCTCTCCGACAATCGGAGTGACAAATCCTAATCTCGAAATACGCCAACCCAACAAGTACCTTCGGAGACACCTATAGAGCACCTTTATAATCACCCAGTTACGTTGTGACGTTTGGTAGCACACAAAGTGTTCCTCCGGTAAACGGGAGTTGCATAATCTCATAGTCATAGGAACATGTATAAGTCATGAAGAAAGCAATAGCAACAAACTAAACGATCAAGTGCTAAGCTAACGAAATGGGTCAAGTCAATCACATCATTCTCCTAATGATGTGATCCCGTTAATCAAATGACAACTCATGTCTATGGTTAGGGAACATAACCATCTTTGATCAACGAGCTAGTCAAGTAGAGGCATACTAGTGACACTATGTTTGTCTATGTACTCACACATGTATTATGTTTCCGGTTAATACAATTCTAGCACGAATAATAAACATTTATCATGATATAAGGAAATAAATAATAACTTTATTATTGCCTCTAGGGCATATTTCCTTCAGGCGCCGCCCCCCTCCTAGTCCAATTTGGACCAGAGGGGGAGGGGCGCGCGGCCTGCCCTGGCAGCCCCTCCTCTCTTTCCTCTAAGGCCCATAAGGCCCATTAAACTCCCCGGGGGGTTCCGGTAACCCCCCGGTACTCCGGTATATGCCCGAACTTCGCTCGGAACCCTTCCGATGTCCAAACATAGTCGTCCAATATATCGATCTTTATGTCTCGACCATTTCGAGACTCCTCGTCATGTCCGTGATCAAATCCGGGACTCCGAACTACCTTCGGTACATCAAAACACATAAACTCATAATACCGATCGTCACCAAACGTTAAGCGTGCGGACCCTACGGGTTCGAGAACTATGTAGACATGACCGAGACATGTCTCTGGTCAATAACCAATAGCAGAACCTGGATGATCATATTGGTTCCTACATATTCTACGAAGATCTTTATCGGTCAAACCGCATAATGATATACGTTGTTCCCTTTGTCATCGGTATGTTACTTGCCCGATATTTGATCGTCGGTATCTCAATACCTAGTTCAATCTTGTTACCAGCAAGTCTATTTACTCGTTCCGTAATGCTACATCCCGTAACTAACTCATTAGCTACATTGCTTGCAAGGCTTATAGTGATGTACATTACCGAGAGGGCCCAGAGATACCTATCCAACAATCGGAGTGACAAATCCTAATCTTGATCCATGCCAACTCAACAAACACCATCGGAGACACCTGTAGAGCACCTTTATAATCACCTAGTTACGTTGTGACGTTTGGTAGCATACAAAGTGTTCCTCCAGTATTCGGGAGTTGCATGATCTCATAGTCATAAGAACATGTATAGTTATGGAGAAAGCAATAGCAACAAACTAAACGATCATCGTGCTAAGCTAACGGATGGGTCAAGTCAATCATATCATTCTCTAATGATGTGATCCCGTTAATCAAATGACAACTCATGTCTATGGTTAGGAAACATAACCATCATTGATTTAACGAGCTAGTCAAGTAGAGGCAAACTAGTGACACTTTGTTTGTCTATGTATTCACACATGTACTAAGTTTCTGGTTAATACAATTCTAGCATGAACAATAAACATTTATCATGATATAAGGAAATATAAATAGCAACTTTATTATTGCCTCTAGGGCATATTTCCTTCATGCGGACCCTACGGGTTCAAGAATGATGTAGACATGACCGAGATGCTTCTCTGGTGAATAACCAATAGCAGGACCTGGATGCCCATATTGGTTCCTACATATTCTATGAAAATCTTTATCGGTCAAACCTTTATGACAACATACGTAGTTCCCTTTGTCTGTTGGTATGCTACTTGCCCGAGATTCGGTCGTGGGTATCTCCATACCTAGTTCAATCTCGTTACTAGCAAGTCTATTTACTCGTCCCGTAATACACCATCTTGTAACTAACTCCTTAGTCACTTTGCTTGTAAGCTTCTTATGATGTTGTATTACCGAGAGGGCCCAGATATACCTCTTCGTCATACGGAGTGACAAATCCCAATCTTGATTCATGCCAACTCAACAGACACCTTCGGAGATACCTGTAGAGCACATTTATGATCACCCAATTATGAAGTTATGTTTGATAGCACACAAGGTATTCCTCTGGTATCCGGAAGTTGCATGATCTCATGGTCGAAGAAATATGTATTTGACATTTAAGAAAGCAGTAGCAATAAACTGAACGATCATATGCTAAGCTAACGGATGGGTCTTGTCCATCACATCGGTCTCCTAATGATGTGACCCCGTTATCAAATGACAACTCATGTCTATGGTCAGGAAACCTTAACCATCTTTTGATCAACGAGCTAGTCTAGTAGAGGCTTACTAGGGACTTGGTATTTTCTTAAGTATTCGCACATGTATTTAAGTTTCCGATCAATACAATTATAGCATGAATAATAAACCTTTATCATGATTAAGGAAATATAATAATAACCACTTTATTATTGCCTATAGGGCATATTTCCAACAGATACGACGGTTGGCCTTCGCCTCCGCCTTAGACTGGAGGGAATCAAGGGTTGACTGCTGCTTCGCCTACAGATCCGCGGCCCTCGCGTCCACCTCGTCCTCCTCCGGATCCACCACGTCCGGAGGTAGCACCGCGGTGACGTGGGCTTTGTAGCTTTCCCGGGTCTGCTCAAGGAGCTGCAGCGGGCACTCCGATGTTACATAAGGGTAGCTCCTGACCCGTCGGCATGGTGGCATGGCTACTTGATTGTGGTGGCAGACTGCTAGCAACCGGCAAGTGAAATGTTGAGTTGGACGGCAATTTAAAAGTGGTGGCGATGGAGGGGAGAGGAGGAAATGTGGATGTATAGGGTTTTGGTGCCAGCGTCCGCCTAAAGTAGCCGAGCTAGGGGCCTTGCGCGGCGCCCCGACACGCGACGTCATCGGTCCATCGAAGGAGATAAGTTTTGTACCGCCGAGTTTCAGAGTGTTTTCCCAGGAGAGCCGCACATCAATCCGACGTGGCGCCCGCGCCTGAACCAAACCTCCCCATATCCACCCCAGATTTAAGCTGAATGCGAGAGGGTACCGGTCAAGCCGGGTGTTTGAGGCGCCCTTCTGGGCCGTTTTTTTTTACCGGTCCGTGACCAGGACGTCCGCCCGATCGTTTGAGGGGGGTTTGAGGCGCCCTGCCATAGATGCTCTTAATACCCTGAACCAATCACCAAACTAGCTCCTACTGGGTATATTATGCTGAATCCAACCGATGTTTCTCAAAGAACTTTCAAGAACGCAGATACACTTTTTGCAATCAAACAATCGCATATATTTTGGCGTTCTTGAAATTGTCGGTCAAGTCACCAAACATATAAATGTCATCCCAGTGGAATTGCCATTCTTTGGCATCCACTTTTTCACTCGGGGAAGTATAGCAGCTACATCTAAGATATTGTACAACTCACAATAAGAACAACAGCTGTGTGCTAATGTCCAAGCCATGAAGAAGGTACTGGCTGAAACCTAGACTTGGCACCCGCTAGCGCCTCATGGTAATCTCCCCCGCTGAAACAGTCACGGAAGTCGGTGAACAGCTTGTCAAACACCCTCCACAGTACTTTATACGACCTCGAATATGGAAATGGAAGGAAAAACTGCAAATGGAACATGAAACACTCATATCAGCAAGTACTGTACTCTGCATACCCAAGATTCAATCGGAAGTTATGTATATTTACCCAGGCATTGATGAAAATGCAGCCAGATAATTTCATGAGTTTTTTTTTCCGGAATTTGGGGTATTTACTTGCATTCAAAGAAATGGATGTTCTACTGGCACATGAAAGTAAGTATACTTTTTTTCGAGGAAATATACTTTCTATTTGCTGCTCTGAGAATTAACAAACATAAGTATACTTTTTTTCGAGGAAATATACTTTCTATTTGCTGCTCTGAGAATTAACAAACATATTCAGAAGAGTTCTTACATCTCCTTCTTGCGCTAGGTGTTTTAAGAGCATGAATGTCTGCTGGTTTTCTTCCAAATTGTCAATGACTGCAATCCATATATTTGAAGCAAGTTCATGGGCCTTTTCTCCTGTCCTACCACAAGCAATGAACTGATCTGTACAGAAGATGAGAAGGAGCAATCTTTTAGTATATGGGAGGTATCAGCAATCCTCAGTGTGAAGCAATACATGAATCTTATAGTATATGAAAACATGATTCTTTTACTCGTACAGAGGAGCGCTACATAGTTTTCCAAGCTTTCAACTTGATGCAGCCGAGAATTCCAAGTAAAGTTTCCTTTCAACAGTATAGTATCCAATATTTGTTCTTCATAAAGCCATACAGGTATTACCATCCCAATTCTCCCATATATGACATGATTTAGTTGCCCGACATTTAGTTCTAGTATCTTCGGAAAATGTTAATGACCTCCAGAACTAAAATATGTTGGCACTGAAGCTAGTAAAAAAACTTTATGCTTGGACTGACATTTTAAACACACAACTCACCAATGATGGTGCCATGAAGTATGCTGGATGGAGGAATGGCAACACGCTCAAGCTGTTCTTTTAAATAGAGATATGTGTGACCAACAAGCTCGTCAATCTCCCCACCAGATGGTACAAGGTTCTCGCTGACATAAAGTGCTTGGAATCTTCTGTAAATGATTCATTTCATATTTTTAATTGGATTTTGAAATGCTGGATGGCACAAAAGAGAGCTACACTTCCATGGCTTTGATATAATGACCTAGTGAGTATGTATACGAGAAACAAATTATTTGCCCTTCTTCAGACATAGTTCAGTTCAAAGTGAAATGTTTAGAGTATATCCAACAACAATGTTGTTTACAAGATGCAGTAATATAAGACTAAATTGATACTGGATGCACTGTAGTAAGTGAGACTTCTATTTTATTTTTACATTTTCCAAACTGATACAAGATACAAGCAATCAATCATACTGCAGGTATAGTAGGAAGTGACAATCTTTTTTATTCTTCAAAAACATCATATGATGGAGAAGACAGGACAATATCAGACTTTGGAAGCTCACCTCCTAGCAGAGCCTCTGGGAATTGGCCCAGGCCAGCGTTTCCGGAAACCAGCGGATGGCCATTTCCTTGGAATAGCGGTTTGCCACAAGTATTCTCCTCGGAACATGCTTGCCCAGTGCTTGCTGACACATGATATTTGGACCCACTCGTGGGTTGGTAACCGAGTCAATATTTCTACAAGGAGATGTTCAGGGAGACTACCAATTGGTCCATCACCTCTGTCCATCATAAGGCTATCAAACAGAAAACCAAAAGACTAAGTGTTTCTGTTTCCATTGTCAGTCCAGCAACAAGAAATACTAATCCCTCCGATCCATAATAATTGTTGTGGTTTTATTTCAATGGGAGTAATAACCACATAGTTTTGGAACAAGAGAATGATTTTAAAGACCAGAACAGAGAGAATTGTGATAAAGTGCCCCAAAACGTGCATAAACAAACACCAGCAACAAAATTGTGCTTCTCATGAGTAGTAATACAATAACTCACTGCTAAATTCCAATGTACCATCACCCGCAAAAAAATAAATTCCAATGTACCATAAATATATAAATTGTTAAAGACTATGGAATCTGAGAAACACAATATTCTCCACAGATACAGAGCGCAACAAAGTTAGTAGCTGTGTATTCTATTTGACACGAAAACAGAAATGTTTCAGATCAACGGCAGACAGAGGAATATGCAATTAGTTGTGAAACCCCTTCGCTAAAATTGTCATCTGTATATGAGAGACAAAGTAGTGCACAAGCACTACCAGTACTAACGAACAAAGCAGACACACCAAAGAATAAATAATCTTTTGCACCATCAATCAATCTCGAAAGGGTTCAGAATTGTCTGAGTGCTACTAGGTTATATACACTCACCAACAGGAGAAGACTACATGGGCTAGCCAAGAAGATCATCTTGGTCAGTTAGTCGGTCATACGGCAAAAGAAGGCCGATCAAGAATCAGCCGTCCCCATGATGAACTGGAGAGCATTAATTTGGTGGATGAAAGCAAACGACCGACCGACCAACCAACAAGAACACCAACAGCTTATCTTGCACAGAAACTGATACTCTACAACCGAAGCGGCAACCGTGCCAAGATTCACCCACACACGGATCAGAAAAAAAAATGTCGAGAGCATCTTTCCTAGGTTCCTATTTTCCTAACCGAAGCAGAGCTAGCACGCCGGCCAGAAATACAAGAAACCGAGCCCGAGATTCGGCAGGAAGCGCGGTATCACGCACCGGAGCGGGGAGGAGGCCGGGAGGGGGGCGTGGCTCCTCGGGGTCTCCCGGCTCCAGGGGACCTCCGGACCCCGGAGAGGAACGGGCGGAGGGGGAAATGTCGCCGAGTCGGGTGGAGGAGGGGGACGAAAAAGAGGAGCGAAGGACATGGACGGCTCAGCTTTAGCCGCCTCCTCGTGTGCCTTTGCTGGGGGACGCGTAGCTCCACGTTTCCTTCGCAGGTTCCACGCTCTGTGTGCTTCCCTGGGGGCGCGTAGCGTAGCGTGTCGGCACCGCCCGAGGTGCGGTCCGTCCGTCGGGCATGGCCCGTTCGCCCGTTGGAGGCCCATACAGTGAGAGGAGAGGACACGGACGCCTGAGCCCAGCCCAAGCGAGCGCAGGCGCTCAAAACTAAAGCCGCATGATCCTCAATTTTTTTAATTTTTTTTAAAGCCGCATCCCCGAAACGCATCGGCCCCTCGTCCTCTGCTGCCGCCGGAGATCAGGAGGAGGAGGGGGAGGAAGGGAGACCAGTGCGCGGCGGAGCTGGGCGTTCACTCAGGTAACACGGCGACATCTTTTAGTCCTGCATCACCCAGCGACTAGGAATCCCACCAGTTTATATACGTTGGCCTCGGCAGATTCATCTAGGGTTAGAGGGGCGCAGGTATAGGGGGGAGCTTTCCCCCGGGGGACAGGGAGGTAGAGCGGGGAGAGGCTATGCCTCGCCGGAGAAGCCGGGGCATTAAAAATAAGAGATTGAAAATTAAAATAGTACGTACTTACTCAGCTGACATTTCTTTTATCCAGTGAAGGTCACTTATGTAACTCGCCATGATAAAGATACATAACCGTGAGTTAGCTGTAGTGGGACGGTACTAATAAAACGACAAATTTAACACATCTCAGTGGCTCGCGTCAGTTGGTGAAACTAAATGTGAGAGTATCTTCTTCAAATTTGTAGCCCGTAAGTTGGTAAATAAAATTATCAGGGATTTATGATTGATGGTAATCTTTACTGAAGATGGGTTTACAAGCACAGCAGCAGCGAGTTTCTTCCAGACAATGATCTCAACTGGATACATATGCACAATTACGAATATTTGTTAATGTAAGTGTACATCATACCAATGCAGATTAAGCTACTCGTGATGTCTAGAAAGCCCACCATAACTCAGTTTGTGCTTACTTCCTGTGTAACTGTGTAAATGTTAAAATCTGCTGTCAGACTCGTCTGACCTTTAACATCTTCCTGAATGAGATAAAAACTTAACATCAAGATTTTTAAACTTTTAATGGTCTTCAGTCTTTTCTGCCATTAAGACACAATGGAGTTTTAGAAGTTGGATTAGATGAGATTTTCAACATAAAGAGTACAAACTAGTGGATAAGCAGATAAAATGGCATGATGTACTCCCTCCGTTCTACTTCCTCCATTCCTAAATATAAGTCTTTTTAGACATTTCAAATGGAATACAACATACGGATGTATGTAGACATATTTTAGAGTGTAGATTCACTCATTTTGCTCCGTATGTAGTCACTTGGTGGAATCTCTAGAAAGACTTATATTTGGGGACGGAGGGAGTAAATTATAAGATGTTTTGGATATTTCAATATGGACTACATACGGACTGAAATGAGTGAACAAACACACTAAAATGCATCTATATACATCCGAATCAGAATTGTTTTTGAACATCTTATAATTAGGACGAGGGAGTAGCGACCTTCTATTTTGTGTCTTTATTAGTCAAATTCTTGATCAGGGGTCAGATTTTAGTGCATATGCATTCCAGATCGTTTGCTCCATCAGGGATAACCATAGATTAAGGCAGATGCATGTTGGTTACTGAGAGACCCAGAGGAGCAACTTCTGAATCTTAAATATGCCAAAAGTACATTCAACATTTAAATAATTGTGTTTACCTTTTGATTATCACAGGGTGGGTACAGACTGGTCCTTCTGATCCGTGATGATAACTCAAGGTTGGGCAGCGGCGGCTGTGGTAGCAAATGGTGGTGGTGGTAGACGGGGAGATGAGAAGAAGGCGGCTCCAGGGTGCGACGTGGAGGCATTGCGCAAGTGCCTGGAAGAGAACAAGGGTGATGGCGCCAAGTGCCAGGCTCACATTGACGCCTTCCGATCCTCATGTTCTGTCAGCCCCACCAACACCTCCGACTACCGTCCCACCGTATGATCTTCCACTTCTTCGCTCCCAATCAAAAAAAAAAATTCACCAACTTTTACCCATGGATATATTAAGTAAATTCTTCCTACCATGTCTGCAATTCTGGTTAATTTAAATGATCATATAGTTTGATAGGGCCTTATCTGATCCGCTATTTTAAACAAATGAAATTTTGTTCAAGTTGAAAGGCAAAGACAGATTATCTGAAACTTGATGTAGAGCATGACAGTGTTAGGTTAGTCATCACTCCGAGGTCTTCTAGACAAACGGAGCAGCTGCTTTGGAGAGACATTAGTACAGAATAAATCCGATAAACATATACGGAGTAGTATACATATGGACAAAGAAACCATGGCATCTGTAACTTCTAAACACTTTCTCTGAACCGGTTGGTAGAGTTACAAGGGCAATTATAGGACTGAAACATGTGCTATTTTGTTGGTGCAGGTACAAAAGGAGACCTGAAACACTGGTGTCTTTGCTGGGGTGGTTTTACAAGAAACCTTGTGGAATAATTAGGATGAGGTGCGACTGTGCAAATGCTCATGTGAAAGATAGGATAATTAGGACTTAGACTAGCAGTTTTTTTTTTGAGAAAATTATACTTTTCATCCCTCAATTCTTCGCGAAGTTTAGATTTGGTCCCTCAACTCCAAAACCGGACAACTTGCATCCTTAACTACTGAAATCGGACAAAATTCATCCCTGGTCACGGTTTTGACCGGTTTTGGTGCTGTCACACCCCGCTTTTGACCGTGCCGACTCAAATTCGTCTACCTTTTCCAATTCCGCTTAATGTTTTCAAATTCGGGTACTTTTTCCAAATCCGCGCACTTTTTCCAAGTTCACGTACTTTTTTAAATCCACGTGCGTTTTTAAAGTTCATGTGGTTTTTTCAAATTCATGTATTTTTTTAAAATTGACGTACTTATTCATATTCGCGTACATTTTTTTGGATTTGAAAGTTTTATGCAAACTTGAAAACGTACGTGGATTTGAATTTCTTTTATGCAAATTAGAAAGAAGTGTGGATTTGAATAATTATGTCAACTAGAAACAAGTATCTGAATTTCAAACAAAGTTCATGGATTGGGAAAGGAACATGGATTTGAAAAAAATACACGAACTTTAAAAAGTATGCGGATTTGAAACAAGTTCGTGAATTCAAAAAACACTTCATGGATTTGAAAAAAACACTTGAATTTGATAAAATTACACGAACTTGAAAGAATACACTGATTTGAAAAAAGTACGCAAATTAAAAAAATCATGGATTTGAAAAAAGTACACAAATTTCAAAATAGTTCAAGGATTTGAAAAAGGTATGTTTATTTTTGAAAAAAATGTGCGACCTTGAAAAAACTATGTGGATTTGAAAAGAGTATGTGAATTTAAAAAAATTCACGGATATGAAAAAATTATGCGAAAATTTGAGTCAACACCGGTCAAAACCAGGGTTAGTCAGCACCAAAACCAGTCAAAATCAAGACCAGGGACGAACCTTGTCCGATTTCGTTAGTTGGGGGTGCAAGTTGTCCGGTTTCGGAGTTAAGGGACCAAATCTAGACTTCACCATTTTCTTCAGTGAGTCACTCGGAACGGGCTGTGCTAGGCTACTTCACAATTTGGAGTCTCAAAAGCTTGGCCTAGTTTCGTCTGGTGTTTTGGATAATATGCACCTGATTCAAAGATGTTGTAAGGTGCATAAGTTTTGTTTTTTTTTCCTTCTTCCACTTTTACTTGGGGATTTGGTTAATAAATAAAATGGTTCAGCGACTTGTACTTGCAACTATAATACTACCGAGACTCGTCTCGGTGAATAAGTTATTCGCGTGGTTTTAATTGCAACACCTTTTACTTGCAACACGGGGAGTTGGTTGTTCTTGCCTCACCCTGTTGAGTTTCCAGGTTTGCAGGAGGACAAGAAGCAAATGAGTAGGATATCATCGACTTATCATATACTCCCTCCGTCCCAAAATTCTTGTCTTGGGACGGGGTAGTATATAATAAAATCCTACTAGTTGCACGGTTTAGTAAGTAGTTAGCAGATGAACTAGAACAATCTGAAAGCCCCAAATTCGAATCACTATCTTATTTTTCTCAACTGCAGTATTTAGTAGTTTTTCCAAAAGGAGACCCAAATCAGTTAGGGAAAATGAAACGAAGTACAGAATTTTTCCTATTGTGAACACACACTCCCATATATACAAGTAAATTACAAATCAGGAAGCTCTTCCAGAAGGTGAGTATGTATTTTTTTTCGTAAAACATAATGTTTTTTTAACACAGTACAGATACATACTCCACCTCTGCTCCCACTGAACGTACATAACCCTTGAAATAAATTGAGAAAAGTACGACTACTAATGCCAAATCTAGGACTTGAACCCTGGTGGATTGGTTTCATCATAAGGAACCTAACCATCCGAGTTACGCTAAGGGCATGTACAATGCATAGCCTCAAGGTGATGCCTCGCATGCCATGTAGGATCGGATATAACATAAAGTAGGTTCGGATAGGGAAGCGGGATTCTCTCTAGGAGGCGGGTGCTTGAAGAGAAAAAGTGTGGTCCGGTGACAAAAACTGAAAAGGTTGGAGTGAAAAGTAGAGATGCATGTGTACTAGAGTCTTTATTTTCTATTTTTTTAATGATGCCCACTAATGATAGTTTGCATTGGGGAGAAAAAATTAATATAAGTGCCTCAAATTACTTTTTGTCATGGGGTATATGTATCTATATGCCACCATTGTACATGCCCTAAATCGAGAAAAGTACGACCACCAATACCAAATCTAAGACTTGAACCCCAATAGATTTGGTTCCACCACAACAAATCTAACCATCTGAATTACGCTTAGTTCGCTCTTTAGACATACTGAAAACTGACCGCGACAGTTTGAAAAATGACAATTGCAGGAAACTACACGCTAGGGTGGGGAGGGATTTTGCGACCGAGTCTAATTGACAGTAATTCTTAAATCATCCAACTCGTGGGCCTTCTCATCCCTAATACGAGGGTACCCTACCAAGCAGTCTAATTAAACATTTTTTCATGATAATACGTGTCTCATTATACCATAAAGATCATAGTATAAGCTACATACATACCGATCTGTTAAAACTTAAAAGACAGCGAAATGCTAGCCTTTGCAAAAAGAACATCAGCCAATAAGTAAAATTACAAATAAGATCGAAAAAACCTTTGAGCCTGACACCAACGTCCGTCACCTGTGTCTGGCACCATCCTTGCAGCGACTACGCAAAGGAGGTGGTTGTTCTAGGCAGCGGTGGCCTGCGCCTCCTGGAACTGCACCTCCCGCACCATGTACATGTAATGGGCATGGGCCTCGCCGATGGTCATGGTGCAATGCACCGGCGAGGATCGCGCGGAGGAGGAGGGTAGCGCGAAGGAGGAGGATGGCGTCGGATCGTCGTCCGCAACATCCTCCATTAGGAAGTCGTCGGCCGCGTCCTCCGCGTCTTCAAGGACCGCCTGCATCATCACCGTCTCATCGGAGTACTCCTCCTTGTCCGACGAGCCGTCAGATGACTCAAAATACTGCTCGTATATGTACTCCAAATCGAAATCCATTGCTAGAAAAAAGAAGGGAACTCTTTTTTAGCTCCGACAATTCATCAAACAGTTGTCGCCCATGGTGAGTATAGCAGTAGAGGACGGTACCTGGAGAGGCGGTCGGAGGACATGGGTTGAATAGCGACGGGGGAGAAGCGGGGTGTAGCTGTTGGGGAACGCAGTAATTTCAAAAAAAAATCCTACACACACGCACGATCTATCTAGGTGATGCATAGCAACGAGATGGAAGAGTGTTGTCCACGTACCCTTGTAGACCGTAAGCTGAAGCGTTATGACAATGCGGTTTATGTAGTCGAACGTCTTCACGATCCGACCGATCCTAGCACCGAAGATACGACACCTCCGTGATCTGCACACGTTCAGCTCGGTGACGTCCCGCGAACTCTAGATCCAGCTGAGTGT
Source organism: Triticum dicoccoides (assembly GCF_002162155.2). Taxonomy (NCBI): domain Eukaryota; kingdom Viridiplantae; phylum Streptophyta; class Magnoliopsida; order Poales; family Poaceae; genus Triticum; species Triticum dicoccoides. Next base: position 432,748,561 of record NC_041388.1, read on the forward strand.
CGAGGGAGAGTTTCGTCAGCACGACGGCGTGATGACGGTGATGATGAAGCTACCGGCGCAGGGCTTCGCCTAAGCACTTCAACGGATATGACCGAGGTGGATTATGGTGAAAGGGGCACCACACACGGCTAAACAATGTCAACTTGTGTGTTCTAGGATGCCCCCTACCCCCGGATATAAAGGAGCAAGGGGGAGGCCGGACGGCCCTTGGGGCGCCCAAGGAGGGGAGGAATCCTCCTCCTAGTAGGAGTAGGATTCATCCTTTCCTAGTCCTACTAGGAGGGGGAAGGAAGGAGTGGGAGAGGGGAAGGAAAAGGGGGGCGCCGCCCCCCGCCTAGTCCAATTCGGACTCAAGGGGAGGGGGCGCGCGGCCTGCCCTGGCTGCCCCCACTCTCTCTACTAAGGCCCATCTAGGCCCATTAGTTCCTCGGGGGGGGGGGGGTCCGGTAACCCTCCGGCACTCCAGTTTTATCCGAAACCACCCGGAACACTTTCGGTGTCCGAATATAGCCGTCCAATATATCAATCTTGACCATTTCGAGACTCCTCGTTATGTCCGTGATCACATCCGGAACTCCGAACTACCTTTGGTACATCAAAACACATAAACTCATAATACCGATCGTCACCGAACGTTAAGCGTGCGGACCCTACAGGTTCGAGAACTATGTAGACATGACCGAAACTCGTCTCCGGTCAATAACAAATAGCGGAACTTGGATGCTCATATTGGTTCCTACATATTCTACGAAGATCTTTATCGGTCAAACCGCATAAGAACATACGTTGTTCCCTTTGTCATCGGTATGTTACTGGCCCGAGATCCGATCGTCGGTATCTCAATACCTAGTTCAATCTCGTTACCGGCAAGTCTCTTTACTCGTTCTGTAATGCTACATACCGTAACTAACTCATTAGTTACATTGCTTGCAAGGCTTATAGTGATGTGCATTACCGAGAGGGCCGAGAGATACCTCTCTGATACACGGAGTGACAAATCCTAATCTCGATCTATGCCAACTCAACAAACATCATCGGAGACACCTGTAGAGCATCTTTATAGTCACCTAGTTACGTTGTGACATTTGATAGCACACTAAGTGTTCCTCCGGTATTCGGGAGTTGCATAATCTCACAGTCATAGGAACATGTATAAGTTATGGAGAAAGCAATAGCAGTAAACTAAACGATCAAAGAGCTAAGCTAACGGATGGGTCAAGTCAATCACATCATTCTCTAATGATGTGATCCCATTTATCAAATAGAAACTCTTTGTCCATGGCTAGGAAACTTAACCATCTTTGATCAATGAGCTAGTCAAGTAGAGGCATACTAGTGACACTCGGTTTGTCTATGTATTCACACATGTACTAATTTCCGGTTAATACAATTCTAGCATGAATAATAAACATTTGTCATGATATAAGGAAATATAAATAACAACTTTATTATTGCCTCTAGGGCATATTTCCTTTAGTCTCCCACTTGCACTAGAGTCAATAATCTATATTACATTGTAATGATTCTAACACCCATGGGGTCTTGGTGTTGATCATGTTTTGCTCATGAGAGAGGCTTAGTCAACGGGTCTGCAACATTCATATCCGTATGTATCTTGCAAATCTCCATATCTCCCTCCTTGACTTGATCGCGGATGGAATTGAAGCATCTTTTGATGTGCTTGGTTCTCTTGTGAAATCTGGATTCCTTTGACAAGGCAATTGCACCAGTATTGTCACAAAAGATTTTCATTGGACCCGATGCACTAGGTATGACACCTAGATTGGATATGAACTCATTCATCCAGACTCCTTCATTTGCTGCTTCCGAAGCAGCTATGTACTCCGCTTCACATGTAGATCCCGCCACAACACTCTGCTTGGAACTGCACCAACTGATAGCTCCACCATTTAATAAAAATACGTATCTGGTTTGTGACTTAGAGTTATCCGGATCAGTGTCAAAGTTTGCATCGACGTAACCTTCGTCCTTTTCAGGTATTTTAGGATGTTCTTGATCGCTGTCCAGTGATCCACTCCTGGATTACTTTGGTACCTCCCTGCTAAACTAATAGTAAGACACACATCAGGTCTGGTACACAGCATTGCATACATGATAGAACCTATGGCTGAAGCATAGGGAATGACTTTCATTTTCTCTCTATCTTCTGCAGTGGTCGGGCATTGAGTCTGACTCAACTTCACACCTTGTAACACATGCAAGAACCCTTTCTTTGCTTGATCCATTTTGAACTTCTTCAAAACTTTATCGAGGTATGTGCTTTGTGAAAGTCCAATTAAGCGTCTTGATCTATCTCTATAGATCTTTATGCCCAATATATAAGCAGCTTCACCGAGGTCTTTCATTGAAAAATTCTTATTCAAGTATCCTTTTATGCTATTCAGAAATTCAGTATCATTTCCGATCAGCAATATGTCATCCACATATAATATCAGAAATGTTACAGAGCTCCCACTCACTTTCTTGTAAATACAGACTTCTCCAAAAGTCTGTATAAAACAATATGCTTTGATCACACTATCAAAGCGTATATTCCAACTCCGAGAGGCTTGCACCAGTCCATAAATGGATCACTGGAGCTTGCACACTTTGTCAGCACCTTTTGGACTGACAAAACCTTCTCGTTGCATCATATACAACTCTTCTTTAAGATATCCATTAAGGAATGCAGTTTTGACATCCATTTACCAAATTTCATAATTATAAAATGCGGCAATTGCTAACATGATTCGGATGGACTTAAGCATCGCTACGAGTGAGAAGGTCTCATCGTAGTCAACTCCTTGAACTTGTCGAAAACCTTTCGCGACAAGTCGAGCTTTGTAGATAGTAATATTTCCGTCAGCGTCAATCTTCTTCTTGAAGATCCATTTATTCTCTATGGCTTGCCGATCATCGGGCAAATCAACCAAAGTCCACACTTTGTTCTCATACATGGACCCCATCTCAGATTTCATGGCCTCAAGCCATTTTGCGGAATCTGGGCTCATCATCGCTTCCTCATAGTTTGTAGGTTCGTCATGGTCAAGTAACATGACCTCCAGAACAGGATTACCGTACCACTCTGGTGCGGATCTTACTCTGGTTGACCTACAGGGTTCGGTAGTAACTTGATCAGAAGTTTCATGATCATCATCATTAGCTTCCTCACTTACTGGTGTAGGAATCACTGGAACTGATTTCTGTGATGAACTACTTTCCAATAAGGAAGCAGGTACAATTACCTGGTCAAGTTCTACTTTCCTCCCACTCACTTCTTTCGAGAGAAACTCCTTCTCTAGAAAGGATCCATTCTTAGCAACGAATATCTTGCCTTCGGATCTGTGATAGAAGGTGTACCCAACAGTCTCCTTTGGGTATCCTATGAAGATACATTTCTCTGATTTGAGTTCAAGCTTATCAGGTTGAAGCTTTTTCACATAGGCATCGTAGCCCCAAACATTAAGAAACGACAACTTGGGTTTTTTTGCCAAATCACAGTTCATAAATGAGAGACATCACAGATCGCACCATATCTAATAAAGTGTGGTTACGACATTCGGACACACCATTACGATGTGGTGTTCGAGGTGGCGTGAGTTGTGAAACTATTCCGCATTGTTTCAAATGAAGACCAAAAACGTAACTCAAATATTCTCCTCCACGATCAGATCGTAGAAACTTAATTTTCTTGTTACGATGATTTTCCACTTCACTCTAAAATTCTCTGAACTTTTCAAATGTTTCAGACTTATGTTTCATCAAGTAGATATACCCATATCTGCTCAAATCATCTGTGAAGGTAAGAAAATAACGATACCCGCCGCGAGCATCAACACTCATCGGACCACATACATCAGTATGTATTATTTCCAACAAGTCTGTTGCTCGCTCCATTGTTCCGGAGAATAGAGTCTTAGTCATCTTGCCCATGAGGCATGGTTCACAAACATCAAGTGATTTCAAAAGTCCATCAACATGGAATTTCTTCATGTGCTTTACACCAATATGACCTAAACGGCAGTGCCACAAATAAGTTGCACTATAATTATTAAACTTATATCTTTTGGCTTCAATACTATGAACATGTGCATCACTACTATCAAGATTTAGTGAAAATAGACCACTCATTAAGGGTGCATGACCATAAAAGATATTACTCATATAAATAGAACAACCATTATTCTCTGATTTAAATGAATAACCGTCTCACATCAAACAAGATTCAGATATAATGTTCATGCTCAATGCTGGCACCAAATAACAGTTATTTAGGTTTAGAACTAATCCCGAAGGTAGATGTAGAGTTAGCGTCCCGACGGCGATCACATCGACTTTGGAACCATTTCCCACGTGCATCGTCACCTCTTCCTTAGGCAATCTTCGCTTAATCCGTAGCCCCTGTTTTGAGTTGCAAATATTAGCAACAGAACCAGTATCAAATACCCAGGCGCTACTGCGAGCATTAATAAGGTACACATCAATAACATGTATATCAAATATACCTTTCACTTTGCCATCCTTCTTCTCCGCCAAATACTTGGGGCAGTTCCGCTTCCAGTGACCAGTCCCTTTGCAGTACAAGCACTCAGTCTCAGGCTTAGGTCCAGACTCGGGCTTCTTCACTTGAGCAGCAACTTGCTTGCTGTTCTTTTGGAAGTTTCCTTTCTTTCCTTTACCCTTTTTCTTGAAACTGGTGGTCTTGTTGACCATCAACACTTGATGCTCCTTCTTAATTTCTACCTCTGCAGCCTTTAGCATTGCGAAGAGCTCGGGAATTGTCTTATTCATCCTTGGCATATTATAGTTTATCACGAAGCTCTTGTAGCTTGGTGTCAGTGATTGAAGAACTCTGTCAATGCCACTATCATCAGGAAGATTAACTCCCAGCTGAGTCAAGTGATTATGATACTCAGACATTTTGAGTATACGTTCACTGACAGAACTATTCTCCTCCATCTTGCAGCTATAGAACTTATTGGAGACTTCATATCTCTCAATCCGAGCATTTTCTTGAAATATTAACTTCAAATCCTGGAACATCTCATATGCTCCATGACATTCAAAACGTCGTTGAAGTCCCGGTTCTAAGCCATAAAGCATGACACACTGAACTATCGAGTAGTCATCAGCTTTGCTCTGCCAGATGTTCATAACATCTGGTGTTGCTCCTTATCGGTGTCAAAACCGGCGGATCTCGGGTAGGGGGTCCCGAACTGTGCGTCTAGGCCGGATGGTAACAGGAGGCAAGGAACACGAAGTTTTACCCAGGTTCGGGCCCTCTTGATGGAGGTAAAACCCTACGTCCTGCTTGATTAATATTGAAGATATGGATGTTACAAGAGTAGATCTACCACGAGATCAGAGAGGTTAAACCCTAGAAGCTAGCCTACTGTATGATTGTATGTTGTGACTCGTCCTATGGACTAAAACCCTCCGGTTTATATAGACACCGAAGAGGGTTAGGGTTACACAAGGTCGGTTACAAAGGAGGAGATATCCATATACGTATTGCCTAGCTTGCCTTCCACGCCAAGTAGAGTTCCATCCGGACACGAGACGAAGTCTTCAATCTTGCATCTTCATAGTCTAACAGTCCGGCCAATGGAGATAGTCCGGCTGTCCGGAGACCCCCTAATCCAGGACTCCCTCAGTAGCCCCCGAACCAGGCTTCAATGACGACGAGTCCGGCGCGCAGTATTATCCTCGGCATTGCAAGGCGGGTTCCTCTTCAAATTCTGTGTACCTGTCGAAATAATGTTCGGTTCCTTGTGATGGTTTGTACTTCTTGGCTCCTACGCCCAATAATGGCTACTTTCCAGGTGTCGAGCGAATGTGAAGAGCCAGTGTGTTTTCACATTTACCCCCCTAGCTATGTAAATGAGCCGTCTATTTAAAAAGATGAGGATTCAGATCCAAATCACATCATCCTCCCTTGCCGAGTCTTCATCAGAGCGTACCCGACAGAGATCCATTCCACCATGGCCGGTCGGCGCAGCTCCTCCTCTCGCACGCCTAGTTCCAAGCCTGGAGATTGGGAGAGATGTTCCATCCCGCACAGCAAATTGGTGATGCTTCAGTCCAAGGGATTTCTTCCCCCAGCGTACTTGGTCCCGGTTCGAGCCGGGCTTGCCACTTATAATGGCGGAGAGCAAGCGGAGAGCTGTCCCAATCCCTCCAAGGGAGAGCGGGTATGCCTTATCCCTTATTTGGTAAGAGGGCTCGGATTCCCAATCCATCCGTTTCTCCGAGGGCTTCTGGAGTTCTATGGCCTCCAGCCGCACAACCTTACGCCTGCCTCCCTGTTGTACATCGCGGGATTCGTAGCCCTTTGCGAGTTATTTTTGGGATGTGAGGCTTATTTCGCTCTGTGGAAGAAGCTGTTCTGCCTTGTGCCCCGTTCTAAGAAGGGATCTATATATCAAGTGGGCGGGGCCGAAGTGTGGCGTATCGCTGGAACCGGATATCTATCCGGGACCCCGAAGAAGACGTTTGAAGACTGACCTTCAGAATGGTTTTATATAGAAGATGTCCCCCTTCCGGACCCTATTCGGATCGGCCTTCCGGAGTTTGACAACGCCCCTTTGAAGAAGCGCCAGAGCTGGCGTCCACGGAGCCCCCTGGAGGAAGACGACCGGGACATTCTTTATCTGATGAGCCGGATAAGCTCTTTAGCTCGATCCGGATTGACCATGATCGAGGTCATGGATATATGCATTATGCGGGGGGTGCAGCTGCTCCAGTACAGAGGCCATCCCATGTGGGACTTCAACGGGGAGGATGACGCCACCCGCCACGGTCGCAAAGGGCCGGGATCGGCTGCTGATCTAATAAAGATCTTGCCTACTTTGTACAAGGGAGAAGAGGAGGAGTTCCTCCGTATCAACCCGCAAGGCGGATTGTAACATCCCAAATTTTCAATTTGGAATGTTATACATTAGATCATCTATGCATATCATATTTTATTTTGCATTTTGGTTGATCCTAGAAATTTCCACGCAACTCAAGGACCCACGGAGAGAGTTGGGGATTTCGTTATTTTCATATTTGAGTTTTCTCAAATTTTGAGAATAGGATCATTTGATTTTTGTTATTTTATCGTCAATTATTTCTATTACAAAAATATGAGAGAGGGAATAAAATGACTTTCCCAAAATAAAGAAATATTGAGGATTTAATAATAAAATCAAATAAGATTTTATTTTGGAGTTTTTCGTTATTTTATTTGAATTTAGGAAAAATGTGCGTTTTTCAAAATTGCATTTAGGCCCCAAATAAATGTTCACCTTGTGCAGCTTGATTTTAGAAGCCCGGGAAAATTTATTTTGGGATTTTTGGAGTCCTTTTAGTATTTCTTTTTATTTTTCTTCTGCGCGTAATTATTTTAAAAAAACGAACCGACCTAGGGGCCGTGTCCGACCCGGACTCCCGGCCCGCTAGGCTTTATAAGCCGGGGGGGGGGGAGGCCCAGCTGAGCCAAACCCTAGCCCGAGCCGCCCCAGCCCCAGCGCCGCCGCCGCCGCACGCCGCCCGAGGTTGCCTCGATTTCCGTGCCGGTTTTTTCCTGAAAAACCGTCAGTTTTTCATCGGTTTTTTTAGGTTTGGTTTTTTTAAATAGATCGGTTTTTCCGATTTATTTAATTAGCGAGCATCCGTCCGTTCGTTCATTCTAACGAACGTTTGTCGTTTTTCTTTTTCTCGGATTAAATCTGCGATTTTTCTAATCGCGATTCCTGATCCGATTTTCGTTTTAGTATAACTTTTCGCTCGTTTATGAGAATCAGGCGATTCAAGCGCCTGGAGTTTCGTCTCGAAACCTTCTATCCGTTTAACCAACTTAAACATGTTTTTGCTACTGTAAAATTTGACTTAGATCCAGATTAGTAGAACGAAGTTGTTTTCTTTCGCCATTTGATTTTCGTTGCTTTGTTCGATTTGATTCTTTTTGCCAACCGGAGTTCTTAAGTTGAACCTTCTGGTTAGATCTCTTATCTGAGTTTTACCCGTGCATTAGATGAATACTTATTGTATGCTTGTTTGTTTGTCTGCGATAGAATACCCGGAGTGCGCCGCTTGTTACTTCGAATCGCTAGGTTTCCCGGATCATCAGCAAGGCATGTAACACTTTGATCATACCTTTTCTACTACCCAGTTTTATTGCATTAGATCAATCCTCAAACATTGCATGATTAGGATCTAATTAAATTGTGGGATGGGAAGTAGTTGAGGTAGTACCTATCACCTGTTATATATCAACCTTTGGGAGTTACTTCTACGTTTGCTTATTGTGCCATGCTATGCTAGTAGACGTGGATTGGGTGAGTGATATCCATGACAGATGTGAGTATTGTTAATTAATGGTTTATCTAAGGTGGCAACTTAAACACACATCTGGGTGGATTGAGGCACCTGGGTAGTCCAGGACTTGCCTGTTTTCTTTTGGACCGCCACCCAGGCTCAAAGGGATCATGAGATTATTCATACTAGAAACTTCCATGTGCAGCCACAAGCCATTATGGGCTCTGGCATAGTTGAATAAGTCGTGCGAACTCTTATAGGGTAAACTAGCAGATGTAGGGGAAAGTAGGTGTAACGGTCTATCCATCGTAAGGTGCTAGCGCTTCTGAAAGACTATGTCTCGGTCATCCGTCTTCTCAAACACCATGTAGTGCGAGAAACCAAACGGAGGCGATCGAGTCTTGTGGGGAAAAGTGCGCAAACCTCTGTAGAGTGTAATAAACTAATCATGGTTAGCCGTGTCCCCGGTTATGGACATCTTGAGTATCTAGTACTTGGATTATCATGTGAATCTCAACATGTTACTCTAAATTAAGTTTGTTGGGTTTTGTTAATGATATTTTTAATTGGGATTGAGGATGCTGTCAACCATTCTCAATGTTTAACAACTACCATGATAGTTAAATAAATTTATTCCTTTGCAGTAGGGAAAAATTGGCTTTACGCAAAACTATAACCATAGAGCTTTCCACCAGCCAAATATGCATATAGTATAGCTGTTTCATTCCATTACTCTTTATGTGTTACCTTGCCAGCATATTCCATGTGCTGACCCGTTTCGGGCCGCAACGTTAATGTTGTAGACTTTTCAGACGACGATTAAGGAGTTTTTAGGTCGTGGTTCTATACTCAGTGATGCCGTTGGAGTTGATGGACTCACTTATCTTCCAAGCCTTCCGCTGTTATCGTTATTAGATGGCCTTAAGCCATATTTATTGTAATAAATTCTCTATGGAGACACTCAATGTAATAAGTGTGTGATTGCTACTCTGTTATAAATCCTCCGAGTACTGTGTGGTGTCAGCATTACTGATCCAGGGATGACACCAGAGCACAGAGATCAGACTGTTTGAGGTCTAGTCGCTACATGGATTCTCCATGTACAATCCTCCGAGCTGGGTAAGCGGAGATTTTTCTCGCCCATCCGTTTAGTATTCCCGTAGTTTAAGTATTCATTCTAGTGATTTCATCACAGGGCTGCGCCAGGTAGTAAAGGAGATAAACAGCCCTCCTCCACAGCCCGAGGACCCCGAACGGTCCTTTGACCCGGCCTCCCAAGAGGATCCGGACATATCCGTGGAGCTGATCGATGGGTTTTTTTACCAAGGGAGTAATGAAAATACCTTGGTGGCCATTACGGCCGATTACCCTGGGCTAGTTCCAACCTCACAGGTGACTGAGACCGAAATCCCAGCACTTAAAAAGGGGTCCGTCCTTGTGCTCTTTTTTTTCATTGCCGTATAACAGCCGTGTCTTGCAGGGGAGGTCCACGGGGCCGAAGGCCGAGCCTATGGCAACTAGCCAACAAGGGGCCGCTAGGCCAGGCAGGCTGAAAAGATCCGCAGTCTGGATTGAGGCACCGGCGCAGCGGTATAGCGCGCCGTCTTTATTGCAAGACATTACTTACAGGGGCATATTAACGCCCGTGCCTTCTTTTCAGGAGAAAGAGCGCTCGCCGGACTATACCCGGAGAGGCTACCAACCGCGCCTCCACAAGCCAGGCTCCAAGGCCGGACTCAGGGGTGGGAACGAGTACAAGGCGTGCACCGGGTGCTCCTCCGACAGAGGATACAGATGGACTGTCCGCCACCCCTTCCGAGGTGGAAAGTGCCATGAATCATAGACGTCGCCGGACGGTTCTTCGTGACGCTTGTTTCTCCCAAAAGGCTTTAGATGCCTTCAACTCGGGAGATGCGCACCTCCGTGCCGCTTAAAATGGTCTAGCCAGAGCCACGGAGCAGTATGTAAAAGACATACGAGTGAGAAAATTTGATGATTATATATATCAGTAGCCCCTAAGACTTGAAACAGTTAGGATAACTGATTTAAGGATCATTTGTTATGTAGGTTCTTACAGAAAAGAATACTCAACTGTCCCAGGAGCTGGAAGAGTGCAAAGCCCAACTTCAGGCCGCACTGTCCGCCGCAGGGGAGCCCAAAGAGACCCCCGCTGGCAACATATCCGTCAAATGATAAGTATCATATTGGAGTGCGACTTTATATGCAAATTTGACGAAAAAATTGCAGATGACGCTGGAGTGAATCCGGATAAGCAACAGCTCAAACGCCAGCTGAAGGCTGGTGAGAGTGTGCTTACGAGGGTGAGGCAGGAGAAGAATGATCTCCAAGATGCCAACACCAAGCTGGGCGTGGAACTGAAAGATGTTCGTGCCCAACTGTCGGACTCTGTTAAGGAGAATCGACGGCTTCGGCGCGACATATTTAGTAAGTGCTTGAACGAACTTAAGAAGAGTTCGGCGGGGAAGCTGGCTGACAGAGTTATGTCTGTAGGTATGTTAACAGGTTGTCCTGCCAAGGAGATGCCTAGTTCGACGGGTGATCTTCTTCCCAAGCTCGCACAGTTGCACGAACGAGTTCGGCAGGTGATGCAAGGCATTGCCCAGGCCTTGTGGCCGTACGTCTCCCTACCCGAAGGCCTTGGAGAGCTTGCAGAAAAGCTGAAGGGAGCACGATGGCGCTTCCGATTATGGAAGATATCGGCCTGCTGTCAGGGCGCCAGGGAAGCTTGGGCGATGGTGAAGACACGGTACACGAAGGCTGACCCGAACCACATGGCCGTAGTCGGACCTGTGGGGCCTGATGGCAAGGAGATCCCTGTAAATTTAGTGTACGGCCAAGTAGAATTGGCCGCAAAGTATTCGCAACAGGACTGTAGACTAGACATCCTATTGGATGGCATTGAAGAGGAATTCAACCAGTCAAATTGACTATGTAATTGTAAAGTGATATATATGATGCCTTCTAGCCGGATTGTAGATCGTTTTTCGTGGCGGACCTTTTTGCTTCAACCTCGGGACCCACAGTCCGGAGTGTATCCGAATACCCTCTCGGTTATATAAGAACCGGGGCATGCGTGGAGACTAGGCATAGGGGTCATTAGTGCTTTATCAGACAAGTGCCCAACTAGTTATGTTATATTAAATGGGTAGTAAGAAACATCTTCCAGAGAGAATAGTTCTGTTAAGGGTTCCTTTCCCTGGGTAGGCATGCCCTAAAGTACATGTCCGGACTGCGACAAGAAGCACAGTAAAAACGTCTGGGGGCAGATATGGTTAATAAATAAAAGTCATCTTTTGTTCACCGAACGAATGTTCTCTTAAGAACGCTAACTTTCGGCTTCACCCAGTCTGAGGTACACGTCCGGCTGACCCGGCGGTAACAATCGCAGAGGTGCTCCCCTTATGCCCTAGTCGAATTAACGGGAACGTAGGGCATAAATACAGGAGCCAGGCAACCCAGCTTGGCCAAAACTTAAGTCATATCGATGCATATAATGGTGAAAAAAGGTACATGCGGAAGTATAACGCATGTGTTGGGCGTGATGCCCAGGTAAATAATTTAAGCTTCTGTGAAAGAAGCCCCCAGGTGTAGATAGTGCGGCTAGCGCCTCTGTAATGTACACGTGAGGCACAAGATGACCCGTGAAGGTCTAGAGGAATAAAAGAAAGAAAGGGAAACAAGACAGACGACGCATATGCAGAAAATGGACAAAGGGAGGGGACTAACATAAAGTCCGGTGCTAGGCGTAGAATCTTCGGAGCCTGGCTGCGTTCCATGGGTTCGGCTCGAGTCGACTAGTCGATGCATCCCGCAGTCGGTACGCTCCGCCGGTCAGAACTTGGTCGATGATGAAGGGACCTTCCCATTTGGGCTCTAGCTTGTTGTTTTTCTTATCCGGCAGCCGGAGAACTAGTTCGCCAATGTTATAAGTTTTGGCTCGTACTGCTCTGCTTTGGTATCTGCGAGCCTGTTGCTGGTAAAATGTGGAACGGGCTTTGGCTACGTCGTGCTCTTCCTCCAAGGTGTCCAGACTGTCCTGCTGGTCGAGCTCGGCTTCTCTTTCTTCGTACATGTGCACTCGAGGTGAGTCATGAATTATGTCACAGGGCAGGACTGCCTCTGCGCCGTACACCATAAAAAATGGTGTGTATCCGGTACTACGATTCGGCGTGGTCCGCAGCCCCCAGAGTACGAAGTCGAGCTCCTCTACCCAGTGCGTGTCAGACTCTGTTAAGGAGCGCACTAGTCTGGGTTTAATGCCGCTCATTATAAGACCATTTGCTCGTTCGACTTGACCGTTGGTTTGTGGGTGGTAGACTAAAGCATAATCGAGCTTGATGCCCATTTTGCTGCACCAGAGTTTTACCTCGTCGGCCGTGAAGTTTGTGCCATTATCAGTGATGATGCTGTGGGGGACGCCGTAGCGATGTACAACCCCAGATATGAAATCTATCACCGGTCCGGATTCGGCTGTTTTAACCGGTTTGGCCTCTATCCATTTGGTGAATTTATCCACCATGACCAATAAGTATTTTTTATTGTGGGTTCCACCTTTAAGGGGTCCAACCATGTCAAGCCCCCAGACCGCAAAGGGCCATGCAATGGGGATTGTTCGGAGGGCGGTGGGTGGCATATGGCTTTGATTTGCAAAGAGCTGGCAACCGGCGCAACGCTGGACTAAGTCCTGTGCGTCTGCCCGGGCCGTTGGCCAATAGAATCCTGTATGGAAGGCCTTGCTCACAAGAGCCCGGGCTGCGGCGTGATGACCGCCGAGTCCGGCATGAATTTCTGCCAAAAGGTTCCATCCTTCTCTTCGGAGATGCACCGTTGAAGGACTCCGGTAGCGCTTTTTTTGTATAATTCTCCCTCATGGACCCTGTAGGCCTTTGATCACCGCACTATGCAGCGTGCCTCATTTTGGTCCTCCGGGAGTTCCTGTCTAGTTAAGTAGGCCAGGAATGGTTCTGTCCACGGGGCAATAATGGCCATTATTTCGTGGGCTGATTGTGTTGTTTCGGTGGTGGAGCCTCCGATTGTGTCAGAGAGTTCGGTATCGGGTATTTTGGCCGGGTCCGTACTGTTGTTACCGGTGTCCCCTTCCCATGTTACGGATGGCTTGAGAAGCCTTTCCAGAAAAATGTTGGGAGGGACCGCGTCGCGTTTTGCGCCAATGCGGGCGAGGATATCCGCCGCCTGATTGTTTTCCCGAGCCACATGGTGAAATTCGAGCCCCTCAAACCGGCTGACATTTTTAGGACGGTATTGCAATAAGCGGCCATTTTTGGATCCTTGGCATCAAAGTCTCCATTTATTTGGGATATTGCAAGGTTTGAATCCCCGCGCACCTCTAGGCGTTGAATGCCCATGGATAGTGCCATCCAGAGACCATGTAGAAGGGCCTCGTATTCGGCTACATTGTTGGAGTCTGTATACATTATCTGCAGTATGTATTGAACTGTGTCTCCTGTTGGGGACGTCAAAACGACGCCGGCCCCCAGGCCAGCCAACATTTTGGAGCCGTCGAAGTGTATGATCCAGTTTGAATATGTGCCGTACTCTTTAGGGAGTTCGGCTTCCGTCCATTCAGCAACGAAGTCAGCCAAAACTTGCGATTTAATAGCTCGCCGTGGCTTGTAAGATATGTCGAACGAGAGGAGCTCAATGGCCCATTTGGCAATCCGACCCGTCGCATCGCGGTTGTTTATAATATCGTTAAGTGGTACTTCCGAGGCTACCGTTATCGAACACTCTCGAAAGTAGTGTCGCAGCTTCCTGGATGCCATAAATACCGCGTACGCTATCTTTTGATAATGCGGGTACCGTGATTTGCATGGAGTAAGGACAGTGGACACGTAGTAAACCGGCTTTTGAATGGGAAATTTGTGTCCGTCCACTTCTCGCTCGACGACAAGCACTGCGCTTACCACTTGATGAGTTGCCGCTATGTATAATAGCATTGGTTCGCCAATGTTCGGCGCGGCCAGGACTGGGTTTGTGCCAACATGGCTTTTATTTCGTTGAGTCCGACCGTGGCGGCGTCCGTCCACTCGGAGTGTTCGGTGCGCCGGAGGAGGCGATAAAGGGGTAATGCCTTTTCTCCCAAGCGGGAGATAAAGCGGCTTAGAGCCGCCACGCATCCAGTTAGTTTTTGTATTTGTTTGAGGTCTGTTGGGGTAGCCAACTATGACAACGCTCGGATTTTGGCCGGATTAGCTTCGATACCTCTACTGGAGACAATGAATCCCAGGAGCTTTCCTACTGGTACGCCGAAGACGCATTTTTCCGGATTGAGCTTGATGTCATATGTTCGGAGGTTGTCGAATGTGAGCCTCAAGTCGTCTACTAGAGTTTCGTCATGCTTGGTTTTAATGACCATGTCATCCACGTATGCCTCCACTATTTTGCCGATCTGGTTTGCCAGGCATGTCTGAATCATGCGCTGATATGTTGCACCAGCGTTTTTTAGCCCGAAGGGCATTGTGTTGAAGCAGAATGGGCCGTATGGTGTGATGAGTGTTGTTGCGGCTTGGTCTGGCTCTGCCATTTTGATTTGGTGGTAGACGGAGTATGCATCGAGGAAACACAATGAATCGTGTCCCACGGTAGCGTCGATGATTTGATCGATGCGGGGGAGGGGGAAGGGATCCTTTGGGCAGGCCTTGTTAAGGTCCTTAAAATCGACGCATAGGATTTGTCCTTTGGCCAGGATTTGTCCTTCTTTGGTACCATCACCAAGTTTGCTAGCCAGTCCGGATGTTTTATGTCTGTGATGAATCCGGCCTCCAATAGCTTGGCTAGTTCCTCTCCCATGGCTTGTCTTTTAGGCTCGGAGAAACGTTGAAGAGCCTGCTTGACTGGCTTGAACCCTTTTATGATATTTAGGCTATGTTCAGCCAGCCTGCGCGGGATTCCTGGCATGTCTGAAGGGTGCCAGGCAAAAATATCCCAGTTCTCGCGTAGGAACTCTCGCAGTGCAGCATCAACATCAGGGTTTAATTGTGCCCCGATGGAAGCTGTTTTTGTAGGGTCCGTTGGATGGACTTGGAATTTGACTATTTCGTCTGCCGGCTTAAAGGAGGTGGACTTGGATCTTTTATCGAGTATCATGTCGTCCCTGTTCACCGTGGAGCGCAACGCAGTTAGTTCTTCGGCCGCTAGGGCTTCGGATAGTGCCTCAAGGGCCAGTGCAGCTGTCTTATTTTTGGCGCGGAGTGCTATGTCCGGGTCACTAACAAGGGTGATGATTCCGTTGGGCCCGGGCATTTTGAGCTTCATGTACCCGTAATGGGGTTTGGCTTGGAAGATTGTAAATGCCTCCCGCCCTAATAGAGCGTGGTATCCGCTGCTGAACGGGGCCACTTGGAATGTAATTTCTTCGGACCTGTAATTATCTGGCGTGCCGAATACCACGTCTAGTGTGATTTTTCCGGCACAGCGTGCTTCCCGACTGGGGATGATTCCTCTAAAGGTTGTGCTGCTTTGCTTAATGCGGCTCCAGTCTATTTCCATCTTTTGAAGAGTTTCCTCGTAGATGAGGTTTAATCTGCTGCCGCCGTCCATGAGTACCTTGGTGAGTCGAAAGCCGTCCACGATTGGACTGAGGATCAGTGCGGCTGGTACTTGGGCTGTTCGGAATTTAGGTTCGTCACTGGCATTGAAGGTAATAGCCGTGTCTCTCCAAGGATTTGTTTCTGCTATGTGGCAGATTTTGGACGTGTCGCGGAGTGTTCGCTTCCGTCTTTTATTTGACGCAAAGGTCTCGAAGACCGTTAAGACCGTACTGTTGTCCTTGGGGTGGTGCTCTGTGGTTTTTGGGAGGAGTAGATCCTCACCACTTTTGGCCACCTGCCGGAGTATCCAGCATGCTCTAAGGCTGTGCGTTGGTATCGCATCCGCTGTACTATGAATTTTGCAGGGTCCATTGAGCCATCCCTCCAGTACGGTTCCTTGCCCCGTAGAGGGCTTTTGCTTTTTGGTAGTTAACCCAGGTGTATTGTGATAATGCACCCTTTTATTTCGGACTGGGTTTGTATTCAGGGCCAGATTATCCCAAAATTTTATTTCGGTTTTCTAGGTGCTTTCCATC
The DNA here is from genome assembly GCF_002162155.2 of Triticum dicoccoides. Taxonomy (NCBI): domain Eukaryota; kingdom Viridiplantae; phylum Streptophyta; class Magnoliopsida; order Poales; family Poaceae; genus Triticum; species Triticum dicoccoides. Next base: position 432,764,966 of record NC_041388.1, read on the forward strand.
GCACAGTACTTTCGCACTATGGACGCCAAGTCGGCAAAGCGTGTAATTTCGCGACGACTTATGGCATTGAGAATTCCCTTGTCCGTGCAGTTATTGCAGAAGAATGAAATTGCGTCTTCCTCGCGGCAGTCCTTTATCCTGATCCTGTTCTTGACCAGGAGGAATCTGGCCCAGTAATGGTGTACTGTTTCTTCGGGCTCTTCCCTAATTTGGGATAGATCGCGTATGTTTGGGTGGGTGGGTGGAATTGAATCCGAATCTTCACCCAATCTGAGGCTCAGTGGCCAAGGAGTTTCCAAACTCGAAAGTTTGGATTCTTGGATGTTTTCCGGTAAATCTGGCCCACTGCCTGATTCTGGGTTCAGGCTTTGAGTGACATCCTCCCCTCCGCGGGTATCCGGCTTGGAGGGATCGGGAATCCAGACGTAGCTAGTCCTTAAGATAGATGAAGTTTTGCCGCATTGCTCTTCCACCACCGCAACGTGATGGGTGACCTGGGGAGAGTTAATTTCTCTTAGATCGGGTTTAGGCCCAATCTGATCGTAGTCTGTAGAGACTCCTAGGGAGGTGATACGATCCAAGAGCTCATTCAGGGAAGAGAGCTCCATTGGATCTAACTGCTCGGCGAGTTCCAAGTTGATGTGAAGATTTCTTTCGATGACCCAAGAAGTCATCGTCGGCGCAGCGGCCGAACAGGCGGTCATAAGAAAACCACCAAGCCGGAGAGTTTGGCCGATAGCCAGGGCTCCCTCAGCGATAGTGCCGTCTTTAAAGACAAGACGAGACATCCTTCCTTGTGGCGACAGCACAACGGAACTCTCAATGAAAGCACCAATGTCGGTGTCAAAACCGGCGGATCTCGGGAAGGGGGTCCCGAACTGTGCGTCTAGGCCGGATGGTAACAGGAGGCAAGGAACACGAAGTTTTACCCAGGTTCGGGCCCTCTTGATGGAGGTAAAACCCTACGTCCTGCTTGACTAATATTGAAGATATGGATGTTACAAGAGTAGATCTACCATGAGATCAGAGAGGCTAAACCCTGGAAGCTAGCCTATGGTATGATTGTATGTTGTGATTGTCGTCCTACGGACTAAAACCCTCCGGTTTATATAGACATCGAAGAGGGTTAGGGTTACACAAGGTCGGTTACAAAGGAGGAGATGTCCATATACGTATTTCCTAGCTTGCCTTCCACGCCAAGTAGAGTTCCATCTGGACACGAGACGAAGTCTTCAATCTTGCATCTTCATAGTCTAACAGTCCGGCCAATGGAGATAGTCCGGCTGTTCGGAGACCCCCTAATCCAGGACTCCCTCACTCCTGCAGCAGGTTTGTCACCTAGCGGTGCTTCCAGGACGTAATTCTTCTATGCAACAATGAGGATAATCCTCAAGTTACGGACCCAGTCCGTCTAATTGCTACCATCATCTTTCAACTTAGCTTTCTCTAGGAACGCATTAAAATTCAATGGAACAACATCATGGGTCATCTATCTACAACAACATAGACATGCAAAATACTATCAGGCTCTGTTGGAAAAGGCAGTGCCTAGGAGGCGCTTAGGCACGCCTAGGCGCTAGGCAATAGTCAAACGCCTCACCTAGGGCATAAATGGAGGTCTAGGAAGGGCAAGCAAGGAATTGCCTACCCAAGAAAGAAATCATGCCACGTACTGCACTGATATGTCAAATGGGTTGTATTCCAATGGCAGTAGATGGTATTTAACTTATTTGTATGCCCTAAACTAATATCAACACCCATATAATAATCACAAATACACCATGAGTAAAAAATATTACCGCCTAGGTCGCGCCTAGGTCGCTTAGGCACCGCCTAGGCACTAGGCGAAGGCCAACTGCCTCGCTTACGCCTACCGCTTTTTCCAACCTTAGTATCAGGTACTAAGTTCATGATAAATTAAAGTTCAATTAATCAAATTACTTAAGAACTCCCACTTAGATAGACATCCCTCTAATTATCTAAGTGATCACGTGATCCATATCAACTAAACCATGTCCGATCATCACGTGAGATGGAGTAGTTTTCAATGGTGAACATCACTATGTTGATCATATCTACTATATGATTCACGCTTGACCTTTCGGTCTTAGTTTTCGAGGCCATATCTTCATATGCTAGGCTCGTCAAGTTTAACCCGAGTATTCCGTGTGTGCAAAACTAGCTTGCACCCGTTGTATGTGAACATAGAGCTTATCACATCCGATCATCACGTGTCTCGGCACGACAAACTGTAGCAACGGTGCATACTCAGGGAGAACACTTGTACCTTGAAATTTAGTGAGAGATCATCTTATAATTCTACCATCAAACTAAGCATAATAAGATGCATAAAGGATAAACATCACATGCAATCAATATAAGTGATATGATATGGCCATCATCATCTTGTGCCTTTGATCTCCATCTCCAAAGCACCGTCATGATAACCATCGTCACCAGCTTGACACCTTGATCTTCATCGAAGCATCGTTGTCGTCTCGCCAAGTATTGCTTATACGACCATTGTTACCGCTTAGTGATAAAGTAAAGCAATTACATGGCGATTGCATTTCATACAATAAAGCGACAACCATATGGCTCCTGCCAGTTGCCGATAACTCCATTACAAAACATGATCATCTCATACAATAAAATTTAGCATCATGTCTTGACCATATCACATCACAACATGCCCTACAAAAACAAGTTAGACGTCCTCTACTTTGTTGTTGCAAGTTTTACGTGGCTGCTACGGGCTGAGTAAGAACCGTTATTACCTACGCATCAAAAACCACAATGCGGTATAGTGATTCCTTTTTGATCTTCAGAAAGAACCCTGTTCATTGAATCCGATTCAACTAAAGTTGGAGAAACTGACACCCACTAGCCACCTGTGTGCGACGCACATCGGTAGAACCAGTCTCGCGTAAGCGTACGCGTAATGTCGGTGTGAGAGCCGCTTCATCCAACAATACCGCTGAATCAAGAATCAACTAGTGACGGAAAGCAATATGTATATACCCAAGCCCACAACTCCTTTGTGTTCTACTTGTGCATATAACATCTACGCATAGACCTGGCTCGGATGCCACTGTTGGGGAACACAGTAATTTAAAAAAAATCTTACGCACACGCAAGATCTATCTAGATGATGCATAGCAACGAGAGGGAAGAGTGTTGTCCACGTACACTCGTAGACCGTAAGCGGAAGAGTTATGAAAACACAGTTGATCTAGTCGAACGCCTTCATGATCCGACCGATCCTAGCACCGAAGATACGACACCTCCGCGATCGGCACACGTTTAGCTTAGTGACGTCCCGTGAACTCGAGATCCAGTTGAGTGTCGAGGGAGACTTTCGTCAGCACGACAGCGTGATGACGGTGATGATGAAGCTACTGACGCAGGGCTTTGCCTAAGCACTGCAACGATATGACCGAGGTGGATTATGGTGGAGGGGGGCACCGCACACAGCTAAACAATGTCAACTTGTGTGTTCTAGGGTGCCCCCTGCCCCTGTATATAAAGGAGAAAGGGGGGAGGCCGGGCGGCCCTTGGGGCGCCCAAGGAGGGGAGTAATCCTCCTCCTAGTAGCAGTAGGATTCATCCTTTCCTAGTCCTACTAGGAGGGGAAAGGAAGGAGTAGGAGAGGGGAAGGAAAAGGGGGGCGCCGCCCCCCTAGTCCAATTCGGACTCAAGGGGGACGGGGTGCGCGGCCTGCCCTGGCCGCCCCCTCTCTCTCCACTAAGGCCCATCTAGGCCCGTTAGTTCC
>NC_041388.1:432768973-432788811 GCF_002162155.2 Triticum dicoccoides
TCAGGTAACCCTCCAGCACTCCGGTTTTATCCGAAACCACCCGGAACACTTCTGATGTCCGAATATAGCCGTCCAATATATCAATCTTTATGTCTCGACCATTTCGAGACTCCTCGTTATGTCCGTGATCACATCCAGGACTCCGAACTACCTTCGGTACATTAAAACACATAAACTCGTAATGCCGATCATTACCGAACGTTAAGCGTGCGGACCCTATGGGTTCGAGAACTATGTAGACATGATCGAGACTCGTCTCCGGTCAATAACCAATAGCGGAACCTAGATGCTCATATTGGTTCCTACATATTCTACAAAGATCTTTATCGGTCAAACCGCATAACAACATACGTTGTTCCCTTTGTCATCACTATGTTACTTGCCCGAGATTCGATCGTTGGTATCTCAATACCTAGTTCAATCTCATTACCGGCAAGTCTCTTTACTTGTTCTGTAATGCTACATCCAGTAAGTAACTCATTAGTTACATTGTTTGCAAGGCTTATAGTGATGTGCATTACCGAGAGGGCCCAGAGATACATCTCCGATACACGGAGTGACAAATCCTAATCTCGATCTATGCCAACTCAATAAACACCATCGGAGACACCTGTAGAGCATCTTTATAGTCACCCAGTTACATTGTGACATTTGATAGCACACTAAGTGTTCCTCCGGTATTCGGGAGTTGCATAATCTCATAGTCATAGGAACATGTATAAGTTATGGAGAAAGCAATAGCAGTAAACTAAATGATCAAAGAGCTAAGCTAACGGATGGGTCAAGTCAATCACATCATTCTCTAATGATGTGATCCCGTTTATCAAATGACAACTCTTTGTCCATGGCTAAGAAACTTAACCATCTTTGATCAACGAGCTAGTCAAGTAGAGGCATGCTAGTGACACTCTATTTGTCTATGTATTCACACATGTACTAAGTTTCCGGTTAATACAATTCTAGCATGAATAATAAAAATTTATCATGATATAAGGAAATATAAATAACAACTTTATTATTGCCTCTAGGGCATATTTCCTTCAGTAGCCCTGCTGGAGTGCTGGAGGTGATAAAGACACAGAGTTCCGGCAGGGGTGTGGAGTGGCGGCGAATGCAAGAGAGAAAGAAGGAAGAAGATAAAATGGGGAGGATGGAGGCGCGGGGGTCCGGGAAGGGTTTTGGGTGGGCCTGGGGTGTCGCAGTCCTACTTTTCTCATGTTCGGACTCCCGTAAACCTCCCCCATGTTTGTCTCCGGTGTACGGGAGTAAACGCGTCCGGACGGCCTCACAGACCAATACGAGCCCGCATTGGATGGCTTCGGCTTTCTGGATGGATGCGGTCGGTTTGTAGGTCCATCTTGGAGATGCCCTAAGGACATCTCCGACCCCTGACCGCATCCGTCCGCGGACACAGATGCAGGAGCCGACTATCTAATGTTATCCCCTAAGGGTGTAGTTAGGTCTCAGACGACTAAGATTTAACCAAGTCCTAGTCAAGTAACATAACATGCAAAAGAGAGAGAAAAATCAAAGAGAAATTTTTGCACGAATCTTAATATAAGATATCACAGATATAACATCGACCGAGACTTTACGAAGTCTCAGTCGACTGAGACTTGATGAAGCAGTCTTAGTCGATTGAGACTTTGCAAGGCTGCTCCCCTAAATGTCCGTCAATATGGTCAATTTTAAATTTTAATCGGTTTGATCAGATAGGGTGCGATGGATCACACTAGCGCCAGATCGCATCCTCCAATCAAAACCAAAAAGGGACAAGTATGCGTAGTTTTTAGATGCCTGGTCACAAAAGAATATCATCGCCAATCCGTGCAAATAGTTGGATTTTTATGCCCTGCCGGACCGGCAATCCGAGCCTCCATGCTCAACCATGTAATTCTCCAACCATGGCGGTGTCTGCATAGTGGGCAACGATAGCAGGCCCCCGCGTCCTAGGCTTCGCCCTCCACCACGTCCGCCATCTCCACGTCCTCCACCATGACCTACACCTCCGCCTCCGTTGACCTTCTGCTTCTTGAACGCGCTGCCGCCTTTGTCTTCGCTTTGAGATGGCGATTTTACCGTATCTTAGAGTTGATCTTCTATGCGAGTGTGATCGCCGAATCCTCCACTACCACCATCTCCGGCAGCTTCTCCTGCAGGTCCATGGGTCCTGCAGAGCCCTCGCTTTTGTAGCTAGCAACACTGTTTCCGCGGCAAAATCCCCCAGTGTGCTCTTCCATCTCGCTATTATTTTATCCCGACCCTGATTTTGTGGAGCAGGGCAGGTAAGGTAATTAAGCAGATTCTTTTATGTTGATCTAACCTAGTGTCTATCGAGCTAAAATCTTGATTTTTCTTTTCATAGGAAAATTGTTTGAGTAAGCTAGGTTTCTGGTCCTGCTGTCTGTGTTTGTCCCTGTGTGGATTTGTTGACAGAAAGGATCAATTTGGGGATAAACAAACTATTCAGTGTGAAATTATGGTAGTGTAAAAGGATATAGTGGATCAATTTGGGGAAAGATAATTTTTTGTGTGTGTGGCTCATATGATATGTACCCATGTTGTGAAAATTTGCTATAACATCAGTATAGCCACTCGAATACACAGTAAACATACATTGGATTTGAGAGGCCCCATGTGTCATCCATGCTAAAGTTTGCAGGTGGCTGCCTTGCTTAGTGGGTACGAGGTCCGAGACCATCCTTGGCAACACAGCAGAGGGGAACCCAAGACGTTCCTCTGGATTATGTGTTCCCCTGTCTTGTTTTATTTGATTGAGCACCGTCGACGATATACTTGGGTGGTATTGCAATCTTTATACCAATGTATATGGTCTTTCAAAAGTCTTCTTCTTTAATTGAAAGTTGGGTGTCTAGCTTGAAAAGCGTTATTTCTGTTGACTAAAGTTGGATGTGGAAAACTATTTCTGTTTCTGCATGTGCATATGCATGCTTTGCTTTTTTTCTTATAACTTTCCACTTGTAATCATGCATTATGTGTTGCAGATGGACCAGCTGATTCAACGGTTGACAGAAAGGACTCACCCTGCAAAGAAGACCATAATTGCCAAGATGGTGAAGCACAATATCCTCGGCCACATCTTCCAGAGGTATGCCATGAAACGCTGATGATGGGCTATGAGTGCTCTAACTATACTAATTGGTTTTTGGTAAATATCTAGTATGAACATATCCTTAGTGATGCAACCTGCTACAATCCTACTGCATTACTAGCTTTGTTTTGTTTGAACTGCCTGCAGAAAAATGTCTGTCATGAGTGTTAGATCCCCTTCTGTCTTAGTAAGGAGGGGTAGATTTCATAGAGTTACTTCTCTTACCAATGGCTTGTTTTTTTCTTGGTGTGGTTTTACGGTCTGGAATCTGGATTCAGTGTCCTGCTGTTTATGCATACCGTACTTTAAATACTCCGGTATGCAGTGCTGAGGGTTGATCGCTGGCTGCGGGGCCTGACGCTATTCCCCTTCACCTCCTTGTTCAACCTCCATAGTTTGGAGGCCCTTCTCCGGTTCTCCCCTTGCCGCCTTGGTCGGGTGTCCTCAGCAAACACGCTGAGAGTCTCCTGCTAGATCAGCTGCAGCTCCAAGACTCAATTGTGTTTCTTTTGTTCGATCCAAGTCCTGTGTGCAAAAGTGAAGGACTAAGTTACTATTTTCTTTTCTTTGGGGTCCTCCTATGGGTTGTGATGTAACAAAGTTTGATGCGTTATACCAGCTTCGAGGTCCTTCAGGAACCTTACACTTTGCTTAGAAAATAAATAAAAAATAACCAACATACTGTTAGTTTCTTCCATGCCTAGCACATGTCGTCCTTGGCAGTTAAAACTCAATCTTCACGATAAAACATCCATACATATCTACAGAGGCCCCATCCTTACCTTGATAATTTTTTTAGTTCAGATGAATAACCATCTTTGTGCCCATGTTTGCTACAGTATGTACCCTGAGTGTCCATATCTACTAATAATTTGGTGTCCGATGTTATTATTTTATACAACTCCCTCCCATTAAAGGACCAACATTTTGACTGCATTATTTTTCTTAGTCCAGTTCACATTGGGCTCTTTAACGAGTAAATAATCTTGACCCACGGTACTTCGAGCGAAAACACTTCTGATATAAGGTCGATCAGCTGCTCATTTCCTGTAGTGAAATGATATTTTTTATAGAGAAAATTTCCTCTGCGGCGACATAGTTATCTCCATCCTTCTTTGTTTTGCACTTCTATATTACAGAAATTGATGGTAAGACTGTTCCCAGTTGACATGATCACACCAAATTATGTGCGAGTTTAGAACCATGTAAAGTATACCTCTTCATACTACTAGAACTGAGAAGTGGTCAATTTGGAATGATTTGTTTTGGATATGTCGCTATTGTTGGAAGTGCTAGACTGCTAAGGCTACTACAATCTTTTATCCTGGTGCTAGTGGCTGACACTCTGTATAAGTACTGTAGTGGTTTAATTTGCTATCATTAGGAAGTTAGGTTGTGTCTGTGAAGTCGCCTCGCCATATGCCATAAACGTGTGTACGTGTGAGTTTGATGACATGCAATGGTTTCACTCATAGTAACTAGATGATACCAACACTATTCGTTTAGAACCAAGACATTTAGGAAAGTAACCAGCCTTTACTCAGCAGTCAGCACAATTGCACGGTGTGCCTTTGTATCGCGTTGCAATCATGTGCAAAAAGTTGGGTTAAAATGTTGCTCGACATGGTTTTCTTTATTTCTTTTGTCCATTTGAAATAATTTCTCACATGCTTGTGCATGCAGGATATCTGGTGTCATATATATTACCTACTGTCAATGCAAGATGCTGCTCGAGCTGCTTGCGTATCTTATGCATTTAAACGTTCTTGGAGATGCTATCCTAACCTTGCTTTCGATATGATAACATTGGGCATAGATATAGAATCATGTGGAGAGGACGAAATAGCAAGGAATTTTACCAGCAAAGTTGACCATATTTTGAAAAACCGCCCATGCATTGCCACCAAGACCCTCGAGATTGTTTTCCGTTACTACAATATCGACGTCTGTAACATTGATAGCTGGTTTCAGACTGCTGTTACACCAGGGATTGAAGAACTCACTGTGGAACTATCTTCAAACTCAGGAAGATATTACAACTTTCCGTGGTCACTTTTGGCTAATGAGAGTGGAAACTCGATTCAGTATCTAAATCTTGCCCGTTGTGCTTTCTCTCCGACTGGCGGGTTGTGCTTTAAAAGCTTGACAAGACTCGAGCTAAGCGACGTTCATTTCACGGGGGACCAGTTGGGATCGCTTCTTCAAAATTCTTTTGCTTTGCAACGGATGCAACTCAAGTGTTGCAATACGATAATTTGCTTGAAGATATCGTTTCATCTACAACAGCTCAGATATCTGGACGTGTTTGACGGCAGTACCTTGCTGCAGGTTATAGAGGTAGAAGCTCCAAACCTCTCTAATTTCCAGTTTATGGGTCATCGCCAAGTACAACTATCACTTGCAGTAGGATTGCAATTCAAGAAGTTCGACCTGTCCTTTCCTGGTGCTGTCAGCTATGTTTGTTCTGCTTTTCCGCCCAGCTTGCGATATGTTGCAGCTCTTTCCCTAGGTTCATGGCGTGAGGTATACGCTAAATCCTTGGTTATCTTTTGACTGTTGATATGCATAGCATGAGTGATCTGAAATATCTTTGTGCAGATGATTGATACACCGGTTCTACCGAGCAAATTCTTACATCTCAAGCACTTGAGTGTTGATCTTCAAGCAATGACATTTCCCCCAACCTACGACTACTATTCTTTGATATCCCTTTTTGACGCTTCTCCTTCCTTGGAGACCCTTGTCATGAACGTAAGTCACTGTCCATCTTGCAAGGATATTTAGTTACAATGATGGAACTATAATCCAACCATATTGGCCTGTCATCTTCAGGTTTTGCAGAAAAAGATGTTGCACAAATCAGTCGTGGGAGATACAACACATTTGAGGCAGATGCCAGGACACCGCCATGATAGCCTCAAAACAGTGAAGATCATTGGTTTCTCCTTTGCGAAAAGCCTAGTAGAGCTAACATGCCATATCATTGAGAATACAACGTCACTTGAGGGCCTTACATTGGACACCACAAGAGGACATCCTTCGTATAACTGTTTAACCAACAATATTGGAAAGTGCATGCTATTGCACGGGGATTTTATGGTGGAAGTTCGTAAAGGGCTCTTGGCTATCAGGACATACGTTGAGCCAAAAGTTCCTTCCAGAGTCAAGCTAAATGTTGTGGAGCCTTGCCGCCGATGCCATGATCAACCATTGATCATATGTTGAACTTCATATGCAAGTTATCATAAGTACCCTATGATTCCTGTGTAAGTTAAACTTTTTTTTTTTTGGAAAAGGGGGTTTACCCCGGCCTCTACATCAGATCGATGCATACGGCCTCTCTTATTAATGAAATAAAGAGGTTCAGAACATAAGTCTTACAAACAAATGAAAAAAGGTAGCACGTAGCTCACACAGAGCAACGACTAAAAGACACAAACGGGAAAAGCCACAAACCGGCTGGCATAATATCAGGTAGGTAAACTAGATGCCTATCCTATTACATGATCGCCATCCAAACCGGTTGAAGATATCCCGCGCAACCGTCTCCCACCGGACAGATCCAGTAACCAAACGCTCCCTGGCCTCCGTCGGAGTGAGTAAGGACCAAGTACGGATCAGCGCCGTAGCCCGGAACAACACCTGCAAAAAATGAGTATTTGATGTCCTGTTAAAAACCAAGTCATTCCTGCAGTTCCAAATTGCCCATAATAACGCACATACTCCTACACGAATTTGTCTGGCTGTTTCGGGCTCCGTCCTGAGCAACCACGCCCCAAAAAGCGTGTTTACCGATCTCGGTGGAGTAATATTAAAGGCAATTTGCACGGTGCGCCACAACCCTTGTGCCAACGGGCAATCAAAAAATAAGTGTTTGATAGACTCATCCCGATCACAGAAGCTACACCTAGTAGATCCTGTCCAGTTGCGCTTAACTAGATTGTCCTTTGTAAGAATTACCTGTTTATGCACAAACCACATAAACACTTTAATCTTCAAAGGAACCTTAACGTTCCAGACTACATTGGACGTAGGTATCACGGATGAATTAATGATATCAAGATACATAGACTTGACCGTGAACACCCCAGTTCTAGTTAGCTTCCAATACAACTGGTCGGGCTGAGGATTTAGCTGCACCTCCATCAGCCTACGGACCAACTGAAGCCATGCTTCCCATCTCGGTCCAGCAAGCACTCTTCTAAACTGGATGTTAAGGGGAATCGTCTGCATTACTGTGGCCACAAGGGCATCCCTATGCTGAACAATACGATACAGCGCTGGATACTGAGAAGCCAGAGGCGTGTCACCCAGCCACGTATCCTCCCAGAATCGCGTATCAGCTCCATTACCAACAATACATTTCGTTCTGTTAAAGAAAGTGGATTTAGCCCTCATTAGCCCTTTCCAGAACGGCGAGTCTGTAGGTCTCATAGTGACTTGGGATAAAGTCTTTGAGTACAGATATTTACTCCGTAAAATCTGCGCCCATGTTGCCTCTGTCTCAGAAGACAGCTTAAACAGCCACTTACTCAGGAGGCACTTATTTTTAACTTCAAGATTTTCAATGCCAAGTCCTCCTTGGTCCTTTGGTCTGCAAATAATATCCCATTTGGCCAATCTATACTTCCTCTTAGATTCATCACTCTGCCAGAAGAAGCGAGACCGATAAAAGTCTAGTCTCTTCCTCACCCCAACTGGTACTTCGAAGAAAGATAGCAGAAACATAGGTAAACTCGTGAGCACCGAGTTAATGAGAATCAACCGGCCTCCATAAGACATGAGTTTTCCTTTCCAACAACTTAGTTTTTTCTCAAATCTATCCTCGATGGTCTTCCATTCAGCATTCGTTAACTTACGATGGTGTATTGGAATACCGAGATAAGAGAAAGGAAGAGACCCACTCTCACATCCGAACAATTGTGTATAAGCTTCCTATTCGTCTTTGGCTCTACCAAAACAGAACAACTCACTTTTATGGAAATTAATCTTCAGCCCAGACAATTGTTCAAAAAGGCATAATACTAGTTTCATGTTCCTCGCCTTGGCCAAATCATGTTCCATAAAAATGATTGTATCGTCAGCGTATTGCAGGATGGATAAACCACCATCAACCAGATGAGGCACCACTCCCTCCACCTGACCAGCCTCTTTGGCCCTCCCAATCAGGATCGCTAACACATCAACCACAATATTGAACAGAATAGGTGACATAGGATCGCCCTGTCGCAGACCCTTGTGTGTTCGGAAATAGTGGCCTATGTCATCATTGACCTTAATGCCAACGCTACCTTTTTGCGTGAACGTTTCCACCTGATGCCTCCAGCGCTCATCAAAACCCTTCATTCTTAAAGCTTGCTGGAGGAACGGCCATTTGACTTTATCATAAGCCTTCTCGAAATCCACTTTGAAAATAACCCCATCTATTTTTTTCGTATGAATTTCATGAAGCGTTTCATGTAGGACCACAACCCCCTCTAGGATGTTCCTATCCGGCATGAAAGCCGTTTGCGTAGGTTGAACAACAGCGTGCGCTATCTGAGTCAGCCTTATCGTACCAACCTTGGTAAAAATTTTGAAGCTGACATTGAGCAGGCAGATCGGCCGAAATTGTTCAATTTTGACGGCATCAGTTTTCTTAGGCAACAACGTTATCGTGCCAAAATTCAGTTGGAACAGCTGCAAGTGTCCCGAGAACAAATCGTGGAACATTGGCATCAGGTCCCCTTTGATAATATGCCAACACTTCTTGTAGAACTCAGCCGGGAAACCATCCGGCCCCGGCGCCTTATTACATTTCATCTTGGCAATAGCCTCGAAAACTTCCTTTTCCGAGAAAGGGGCTGTTAACACATCGTTCTCCACTGAAGAAAGTTGAGGGATATCGCTGACCCTAGACTCATCCAGGGATACACTACTCTCCTCTGGTGGTCCAAACAACCTTTTGTAATATTCAGTAATGTATGTTTTCAGGTTGTCTTGGCCAACTATTGTACCCTCCTCTTGCTCCAGCTGGAAGATCCTCTTCTTCCTATGCTTGCCATTAGCAATCATGTGGAAGAACTGTGTGTTCGCATCCCCCTGGACAACTTTTCTCACCTTTGCCCTTAATGCCCACTTCAATTCTTCCTCCCGGAGCAATTCCTTCAGCCTCATCTCAGCCTCATGCTTAATATGAAGCTCAGTGGGTACCAGAACCATAGTTTCTGCTTTTACATCTAAGGTTTTTATAAGTGAAAGGAGCCGTTCCTTCTCAACCTTATACATTCCACCTAGATGTTTAGCCCACCCACGAAGGAAGCTACGGAGATTCCTAATCTTGTTCTGCCACCTCTCAATGGCGCTTCTACCTCCTACCTCTTTCGCCCATTCTCTGGCAATAAGATCCAAAAATCCTTCTCTTTCAAACCACGCCATCTCGAACGAGAAAACATTTTTGTTGCCCGAGTATGTAGCCCCGCCAGAATCAAGCAACAACGGCGTGTGATCCGAGATCCCGCGAGTGAGCGCCTGAACAGTTACCACGGGAAACTTCTGTTCCCAAGCAACACTAGCCAGAACCCGATCCAACTTCTCGTATGTTGGATTAGGCATCACATTAGCCCACGTGAACTTCCTACCTGAAAGCTCAATTTCTCTCAAATCTAAGCTTTCAATAATGGTATTAAACATAAATGACCATCTCCCATCGAAGTTGTCATTATTCTTTTCATCGCGTCTCCTAATTATGTTAAAATCCCCCCCAACCAGAATTGGAAGCTGCTCAGACCCACATACTCTAACAAGGTCTGCCAGGAAATCTGGTTTGAACTCGGACTGCGCTGCCCCGTACACCGCCACCAAAGCCCAGTCAAAACCATCCTGTTTGGACCGCACCCTGAACTTAACAGCAAAATCCCCCATGACCACACTTCGAACTTCAAGAGAGTCACATCTAACACCCAGTAAGATACCCCCCGCCCTACCTCTAGGCGGTAGACAATGCCAGTCAAACTCAATCCCTCCCGACAAAGTATTGAGAAATTGAGGTGAGAAATTTGCTCTACCCGTTTCCGACAGGGCAATAAAGTCCAAACAATGCTCAATAGATGCCTCCGCAAGGAACCTCCTTTTAGCCAAGTCCTTAAGACCTCTGCTATTCCAAAAGATCCCTTTCATATTTCATCATGAAATTTTTTAGCCGTACGAATCCTAGCACTCCTACGGACTACAGACATCGGGTAAGTTTTGCGCTTCCACTTGCGCTTAGGGCTGGACGTGCCCTCCCGGTCCATCGTACTCGTAATCGATGGATTATCTACTTGCGTCCCGATATTCTCATCGTCCTCCTCCTGCTCCTGGAGGGGCGGTGCTAGATCATCACAAAAGTTCTCAAGTACTCGAACTCCCAAGGCATCAATTTCAGAGTCATTCATAGGTTTGACCGCAGCTAATTTACGAATTACTTCTAAAGCCCTCTCGGCTTCTAGATCAAGCAAATCGTTAACAGAATTAGTAACTTCACCCTCATCTCTACCAAGTGAAATTCCTAACTGTTGTGCCTTATCCATAATTTGATCATGCGAGAAATGCAAAATAGTATTGGAGGTATTAACAGACATACCAGTAGTGACTTGGACGTCATGAAGCTTGGCCGCCCTCGCGGCACAGCGCTGCTGCATGTCGTCCACCTCCGGATGGCTCTGAAGCCGACAACTCATACGTCGACCCTCAGCTGCCTGGTCCGGGATCCCGCCAAACATAATGACCTCCTCCCGCGAGAATTTATCCGGCGAGCGACCACCTGTCACTCCCCGAACATCCACCCGGTCGCCACCAGGTGAGCGCGGTGAGCGCGCCGAGTCCAGCACTGGGGAGGAGAAGGCCACCTGCCCCCTCCCCCCATCCACCCCGGACCGCCTGTCCGGAGTGCACGTCGCCATCTCGAATATGGCGCCCCCCTCGGGCACCGAGGCCGATGGGGGCGTAGAGGCCACCGGCCCCACGCCCTCCCGCCGAACCTGCGCATCCGCCAGAGGTGATCGCCCAGCCACAGGCGAGCGAGGAGAAGGCTCCCCAACCGGAGGATGAGAGGGGGCCTCCAAAGAATCCCGATCCGGACTCCCAGATGAGGTCAGACCACCCGCCTGCACCACAGCCACGTCACCACACGCTGATGTAGGCGATACAATATCCAAGCTCTCGGGCCCACCGGAACCCTCCACCTCCGTACCCGCAAAATCCAACGGCGGTAAAGAAAACTCAATCTCCTCACCCGACTCCACCCGCTCGCTCCACAGTCTCGGAGGAGCGGAAGCTGGACCAAAGGAACCAAAACGCAGAGTGGTGGTCGGCACAGATACTCCAGGCGCCGTCCCTCCTCCTGCTGCCCTACCCGTCGGCTCCGGCCTCTTGGCCACCTCACTGACAGAATCATCGGCCATCTTTTCCTTACCCGCAGTATCATCATCACCTTCATTCATGTCATCACCAGTGGCCGCTGGAGCCTCTGCGAAGAGACTATCATCCTCAAACTGAATCTCAAGAGTGTAAACCTTCCCTCGAAAGGCCCACTTAACCATGTCGGGTACATAGTCGATGTCCAGAATACTGACCAATAGGCGAGCTATCCCATGAGCTCTAGTGAAATCCATATCAACTCGCTCGGTCTTACCAACCATAATACCGAGACTAGCCACCACCGTGGCATCCCGCAGCAACTCAGACGGAGCCCCCGAAAAGCGCAACCAGGCCTGGATAAGGGGTGTACCCTGGGGCTCAACCAGCTTCCACTCGTGGAACTCAAGAATGGCCTCAGTACCCAAGACCTTACACATCCCAAAACTCAGCAACCGCTGTATATCCTCCACAGATGGGAACTGAACTCTGAAAGTGTTGGTCTCCAGCCTGACAAGCTCCCAATGGAAGTCACCTGGTGCCAGCTCCCTGAGACGCTGAATGATCTGAGCCTCGGACACTTGCCCTCTCGTCACTTTCACTATCCCAGTTGTCGTACTGCGCTCCTCCTGAGGAACCTCCCTCTCAGTCGGTGACTCAAAAAAAGTGAGTTCAGAACAAAAAACACCATAAGTCATGAGGCTCGGTCTCTGCTCCCGCACCAGCGGACACACTCCAGATTCATGTGCAGGCTTACCACAAGAATCACAAAGAGTCGCCACACACTCAGCAATGAAATGTCCCTTATCGCCACATCTATAACAGAGCATTCTCTCTTTTTTCTTAGCAAACTTAGCAGCCCTGTCAACCTCGGATCTGTCAGAGCCATCCGCCGACATAGCCTGAGTCTCGGCGTCGACCGGCACCTCCACAGCGGCCAGTTCCGTCACAACCTCCATCGCCTGGCAACCCAAGTCAGACTCCTCAGCACTGGCATCGACGACCGTCTCAACTGTAGTTTGATGTTGTCTTGGACGGTACCGACCCCCTCGGCCTCCTCGTCCACGATAGCCGCGAAACCCGCCTCTGTTACGATTAGCTGGCCCAGTCGCCCCTTCGACAAAACCACCAGACGGCCCCAAGAAAGGCCGTTCAGCCGAACCATCACTCTGCCAGACATATCCCCGTCCGCCACCCGTAGACGAGGATCCCCGGTGCTGTCCCTCACCAAATGCATTGTAACCATCGTCACCCCACTGTCCTCGAGGTGCCGCTCGAACATCCGCCCTAGCCTGAACCGGAGGTGGCTTAGCCTGCTGCAACACTGGCGTCGCCGCATCGCTGACCTGCCTAGCCACAAATAGCGGCGGTCTAGCTCCCACCTGCACCACAGGAGGCTGGGCATGGGCACCCAGAGGCGGCCGAGCGAGAACACCGCGGCCCGCAGCAACTCCAGTCGTCGGCGGCCTAGGAGCACCACGGCCCGCCGCCGTCACCGGCGCAGTCGACCGGACCGCCGCGACGCCGCGGCCCGTAGGCTTGGCGACGGCAACCGCAGCACGCTGGTCGCCGGTAGCACGCCCTGCAGCATGGTCCGCTCTGGGTGGAGGCGCGCCACCACGCCCAGCCACCAGCGGCACGCCGGCGCCGCCGCCACCATTGCCCGCATGGGTGCCGCTGCCGCTGCGACCAGCGGCCGTTGCCTGCGCCAGTCCTCCGCGGCCCGCCGCTGCCGGAGGAGCCCCAGCGGCCGCGCCCGGAAGAGACCCCCGTCCCGCCATCAGACGAAGGGTAGGTATACGAGCAGCCCTCCCTCCGCCGCGATCGAGAAAACAAGGACGTCCGCCTCCGTGTCGAACCCTATGTCGAAACGATCTCGTGCATGGGGTTGTAGACTTGGGCTGCATAACAGGCTGGGCCTCATACCCATCGGTCTGTAACCCAACGTCAACATTGGCCGGTTCACTCAGAACCGGCCCACCCACCAGCTGACCGAACTCACAGCCCAGCAATCCGTTCAAACGAGCGATCCTATGATCGCGGATCTGAGCGCATCGGTCGATCGCCGGCGCCGGCACCGTGGCCGCCGACGACCGCCGAGCCTTCTTTCTCCTTACTATCTTCCATGAATTGTGAGTGATGAAATCGGAAAGAACAGGTTTAGGAAGACACACCTTCGGAATCGGTCCCTTCCATGGCCTGACCGCCGATGCCGCATTCCTCCGATGAACTACACGTCGCACCAGCTCCTTCCTCTCGTCCGGATGTAGCCCCACCCGCGCCGGATCCTCCACCGGCACTACCGTGTCTGTTAAACTAGAACGCGAGGAACCTTGCTGCTGCTGCTACCTGGGGTATACACCCCAACCCCAATGTTTAATGTGTAACTAGTACGCTCGTGTGTTGCCATGTAAGTGGACCCCCTGCCACTCCAATGTTTCTAGGTGTAGGTGCAAGCAAAGTATAACTGGAATGGACAGAAAATTGTTGATCCATAAAAGATGTACTCCCAGTATCCAGTAAAGCCACAGCTCTTTTTCCATTGAGATAGATGACCACAGTGGGTGTGGAAGGGGAGCACCACTGATGGCTTGGGCAGAAATGCACATCACATTTTCTGTGTTGTTCCCTGTATTTTAGGTTCTTCAGTGTCAGTTTGCTGTTGGCCAGTATGATCTTCCTGCATGATATGAATATTTGGTACTAATTTGCTCTAGTGGCTTTGAACCCATTTATCACAACATCTCCAACATTCTCCCACTTTTCTAGTTTTATGAAACTTAACATATGGCAGCTCTAATTGTTTCAAAGGTTGTTGTTGTTGGACAGGCACATGAACACGAACATATCTCTGAGGCACAACTTTTGTTTGATTTCTTATAGCAGTTTGTGCAAGGGACACGGGTCTTATTTGGGGGACAAGGCTTAGTATCCCTCGTATCCAAATAAGCATCAGTCAGGTCTAACTTGGTGCTTTATGCCCTCTCTGAGTCCATTGACATAGCACCTAACAAACCAAGCTTCAGATAGTTCAGGATTTTCATCCTGGACATCAGTCATCAGTCCTTCAATTTTTTGGTATATTCTTGGTTGTCTGATTATTCTGTTTAACTATAATTGAACCTCTCTGTTAGGTCATATAATAGCCATGGGAGGAAAACCTTTTCAGAATTCAGTCCATGACAACACTTTCTCTAACAGTCCTGACCTAAAACAATATTCTTAGACTGTCTGATTATTCTGTTTAACTGTAATTGAACCTCTCTGTTAGGTCATATAATAGCCATGGGAGGAAAACCTTTTCAGAATTCAGTCCATGACAACACTTTCTCTAACAGTCCTGACCTAAAACACACGCCAGCCTCTCCTACAATATAAAGTTGGACGCGTCTAGTGGGCGGCCGGCTGCCCACTAGTGTGATCAAGCGGCCGGCCTGAAAAAGGTAAGTCCCTGTCCCCCCCGCGGTCCCGCGCTCCAGAAAAGGAAAGTGACCACCAACCCATGCGATCGAGTGGCCAGTCCCGATACGCGCAAACAGAAGGAGAGAAATGTCCTCCCCACGCTCCCACGTGGCCAGCTATACCTACCGAGCCCTCCCACGCCCGCTCGCCCCCAAGCCATCACGGTTCCTTCTTCTCCACGAAAGAAGGGATCCAAGGCCCTTCTTCCTCCTCCTACACAGCCGCCATGGCAGCCCCAAAGTAGAAGAAGAACCTGTTTCAAAAAAGATCTAAGGGGAGGGTGGTCAGAGCCATACCAGGCAGCAACATCAGGGCAGGTAATTTCCCTCCCTGTGCCCCTCTTCACTTTACTCCTTCTTCTACTGCATATGTCAACCCCCTTCTCCATGGATCTAGCAGAAATCCATGGAGAAGCTGCTTCAAAAAGAGGTGGATCTGGCAAATAACCCCACCCTCCCCCCATGAGTGTCATATCTGCAACTGAAAACAAGTACCACGAATTACTGTGCAACTAATCATGGATAGGAGCCTACTATTCCCTGGTTTGTGCAACTAAACACAAGTCATTAGGTTTAGTTGCACAGCTTCCTAGTTGCACACTAAACATGGTTTGAGACCAACTTTACTGAACATTTTTCTAACATGCATGCCAGCCAAGTCCCCCCACCTAGATGTGTTAAACAAGCCAACTAAACCAAATTCAGTGGCCAACTGAAACATGATTCTAGCCAACTCAATATGCATTGTAGCCAAAACCTAAACATGCATTGTAGCCAATGAAAAATGCATAAGTGTGCAACTGAACATGCATCCCAACCAACTGAACCTGTATTCTGGCAACTCAGCATGCATGCTAGTCAAAACTGAACATGTATCCTGAACATGTATTCTGAGTGAACACTATAGAAAACCTGAAGTATATGTGCAATAAAAACATGTATCCTGGCCAACTGAACATGCATGCTGGCCAACTGAATATGCATCCTCGCCAACTGAAACATCTATTCTAGCCAACTGAACACATTGACTGTCCAACTGAACATGCATGCTGGCCAATTGAAAATATGCATCCTGGCCAACTGAGACATCTATTCTATCCAAAACCAAAAATCTGTAGTACGACAGCGAAAACACAAGAAACTTTTGTACATAGCTAATGAAACCACAAACCATATTAAAATAGTCATACATATATTCTTGTCCCACACATATATTCTGGTCCCAAACCTACTGCAAAGCTATAGTGTAGAAAATATGTTCAATATACTAGAAGTAAAAATAGAAACGGCAATGAAAAACATATATCTATAATCTGTCATCCCATTCTTCTTTCTTCTTCCACCTGGATTTCGTCGTCTCAATTGTGGCATCAAATTATGTCCAAATTATGTGCAGAAAAATTTAGATCAGCTCCTTGCCAACAGAAAACCTGCAGATCATTGCAACAAACAAAGGAAAAAGTCAGAAAACTCTGTACAAAAAAAGACATGTTCTTGTGAACTATTTACTACAAACTGTGCAACTAACATAACAAGGTTGTGCAAAAAAAGCATACCTGTTATAATAAAAGATTCTGCTATAGAGATGTTGCTTTTCGAACTAAGATTGTCATAAAATGGTGTGCAACTATCTATTTACTAAGTTTTTAGGTTGTTTGAAACACTCTTTGATGATTAAAACCTGACATCACTTTCTTCTTTTTATATATACAGTGGATGTGTGGCAGCAGCCAGAAAAAGGAAAAAAAATGCTTGATCTCAATGAGTTGCCCCCTGATCTCAATGAGCTTCCTCATGATATGGATGAGCAGCAACCCAACATACCGCAAGGAAATTGGAGAGAAAATGGGCGCTCCGTTTACTACATGCAGACAAGTTGTGGGCCTAACCCTATGGGCCATGACAATGTGGCAGGGCAGTCATCAACACGTGGTGCCCCTGTAGTGGTGTCTTTGCAGTCAGAGAGCCATACTCTTGATGACATGGGCACCGCGACAAATTTTCTTGGTCCAACCAGGACTGAGTTCGATGCTGGCGCTGTTGACGGTGCTATGCAAGGAGAAGAAGGAGAAGATGAGGCTGGTTCTCAGCCAATGGAACCCTATGTTGGCATGAGGTTTGACACCCTTCAAATTGCTAAGGATCACTACAATAGCTACGCCTTGCGGATGGGTTTCTCTGTCAAAATGAACACCTCTAGGCGGACAGGCAATGTATTGGTAAAATAGCAGTTTTGCTACAACAAGTACAAGAAGCCAAAAGCTGATGATGGAGGAGCCGAGGCACCTCCTGTCCTGGACCCTATACCAGATCCAAAACCTGTTGACACTGATGAGGAAATGGAAGATGAACCTCCAATTTTTGCCGAAGAGGAGGTCGGTCCTAGTAAGAAAAATAAGAAACGAAAACACGAGACAATAAAGCAGACTCAATGCAAAGTAAAAATGTTGGTGAAGCTGATGGATGGGCGGTGGGAGGTGACGCATTTTGTTCGTGACCACAATCATCCGCTGGTGAACAAATATTCGTTGTCCAAATACTTGAGACCCCACCAAGGCATCTCTCCTGATGAAAATGAGTTTTTGCGCATCTTGTATAACTGCAACTTGACTATAGGTGTGTTTCTGTATCCCTTACAGAATTAAGTTTCCCTCTAGGCAGTCCAGTGTGCAACTGTTATGGTACTGGTGTGCAATAAAATCCCTTAAGTGTGCAACTAGATTACCTTCACTGTGCAACTACATAATATTCCTGTGCAACTAGATTACCTTCATTGTGCAACTACATAATGTCCTGTGTGCAAAATGAAAGTGTTTTTTAAAAGGGGCAGCTGGTTGTCAATTTCCTGCAACTATCTTCTATGCCAACACATATCGTATTATTGTGCAGCTGGATATGTGCATTCATACGACTAATAAAATGTATATTGTTTCTTTTTGTATTATGCAGGACGTATGATGCATGTAATGGCTGAGTTCTATGGATCTGAGATGATGGTGCCGTTCGGACCAAAGGCAATAACAAATCTGTGTACAAGTTTCCATAGAGATGACACAAAGGAGGGTGACCTGATTGAGACAATTGCGCACTTCAAGGATATACAAAAAACCGATCCAGACTTCTTCTATAAGGTGAAATATGATGAAGAGGACAGAGTTGTCAACATATTTTGGGTGGATGGCTCAGCTCGAAAAGATTATGCGGAGGCGTAGCACGATTGCATATCGTTTGACACCACCTACATGACCAACATGTACAATATGCCGTTCGCGCCCTTCATCGGAATAAACCGACATGGCCAGTCTTTCATGCTGGGTTGCGCATTTGTGAGGCAGGAGTTGGCATCGAGCTTTGATTGGGTCTTCCGAGCATTCCTAGAGGCTATGGATGGCAAACCTCCTGACAACTTCATAACCGATCAGGATGGTGCAATGAGGCAGTCAATACAGAGCATCTTTCCATCCACACTGCATCGCTGTTGTCGATGGCACATCATGAAAAAGGCTCAAGAAAAAGTTGGTTGGATGTTGTGCCGGAATCCAGGGCTATCTGATGATTTCAACTACTGTGTTGACTTCAGCTTCACTATAGACAAGTTTGAGCAAAATTGGGCTGGGTTAATGATGAAGTACGAGGCTATGACACACACACACTTTGAGAAGTTGTATGAATACAGGTCAACTTGGGTGCCGTGCTACTTCAAACACAGGTTCTTCCCCTTCCTGCAGTCTACACAGCGTAGTGAGGGGTTCAATACCGCCCTAAAAAGATATGTGAACCCACACAAATCAATGCTAAACTTCGTCAAGCAATATGAAAAAATTCAGAACCACGTCCTTGCCAAGGAAGGCTAGAATGATTACAGGACTGAACACCTTGAGATTGAGCTATGGTCCAACTTAGAGAGGCAAGCTTACGAAACCTACACTAGGGACCTTTACCGCAAGTTCAGAGAAGAGTTTGTGCTGATTGGACATTATAATGCGTTCCTAGTTGGTGCTGACCTTTTTGAGCTCAGACCAAATCAGGAATTTGTTGCCAAATATGGTTCTCGAAACTACTTGGTGCAGGCAAGGGTGGAGGAGGGTTCCTATTTGTGTGAATGTCGCAAAATGGACAAGGACGACATGCTCTATTGCCACATCCTCAAGGTGTTCACCCATCTTGGAGTTGATGTCATACCGGAAAGGTACATGCTAAGACGGTGGACACCTACTGCTGTCCCTAGTGCGCCAGGGACCGACTATAAGCAACCGGATGAAATGCCCCCTGAATCAAAGAAGCAGACAAGGGAGAGAAACATGATATTCGATTTTCGGAACTGGCCAAGTTTGCAAGTGGCTCTGATGCAGCACAGGAAATTATATAAAAGCATATGCACGGAGCACGTACTGAGATTGGCCACCTGAACAAGTCCAAGAAAAAGAAAAAAAATAGCTGCTGCTATGGGGCCATCAGATGATGGCAACCCTCGAGGACCTCCTCCACCTCCATGCATCACTCAAGGCGCTCATCATCCATGTAATTACCTTCCCCAACTCCTGATCTAACTAGGTGTGTAACTTCAGTTGCACACATCATGGTGCCCAGTTGCACAGAACAGGCTGCCTAGTTGCGCACGCTGTGTTAATTCAAGCATCAAGATAACGCAACTAACTTGTTTTCCCTGTTCTGGCTATAGGTGATGGCAACCCTCGAGGACCTCCTCCACCTCCTGGCCGTACACGACATGCTCCGCCACCTCCTCCCCCGCCTGGCCCAACAAGCAGCTCCCCGCGTGCTCCTCCCAATGGACCTACATGCAACACTCAGGGGGCTCATCGTCCAGGTAATTACCTGCCCCAACTCCCCATCTAACTAGGTGTGTAACATCAGTTGCACACATCATG
>NC_041388.1:432789334-432804948 GCF_002162155.2 Triticum dicoccoides
GTTGCACAGAACATGCTACCTAGTTGCGCACGCTATGTTAGTTCGAGCATCAAAGATAACACAACTAACTTGTTTGTCTTGTTCTGGCTATAGGTGATGGCAACCCTCAAAGGCCTCCTCCCCAGCCTGGCCCAACAAGCAGTGCCCCACGTGCTCCTCCCAATGGACCTACAAGCAGTACTCAGGGGGCTCATCACCCAGGTAAATACCTTCCCCAACTCCCAACAAAACTAGGTGTGTGACTTCAGTTGCACACATCATAGTGCCCAGTTGCACAGAACATGCTACCTAGTTGTGTGCGCTATGTTAGTTTGAGCATCAAGATAAAAAACTAGCTTGCTTTTCCTGTTCTTCCCATAGGTGATTACAATCCAAGTACCATGACGGGCCGTGCTACTACAGGTGTTTTTTTCAACTTAACTTGGACACAGAAACCAGTTAGTTTCACAACATGGGCTGTGTGGTTGCAGAGAACATCAATGTTGGTTGCACAACAAAAAAAAATACTAAACTTTTTATATGATTATTACACAGGTGATCGTGATGGTCCTACTACCCCGTTAGAGGCTGCATTCCCTGCACAAGCTTCTGATGATTTTGTGCCCAGGGATCCTCCAAGGTCTACTACAAAGGGTAGGGCAAAGAGTCGACGGTACAAATCGGCGCTGGAGCTACACCCAAAGAAGAAAAACAAATGCAGCTAGTGCCAATATACAGAGCACACTACTAGTGTGTGTCCACTCAGACTGATGTGATTCTCTTTCATCGTTTGTAACTTTGGGACAAAAAAGGAAAATAATGATGTTTTTTGAGCAATGTTGGGACCAAGTGGACACATTCAACATTTATGATTTCTCTTATCTAATTTATGCTCCTTGAATTAGTTCATGCACTGTGTAAAAAAGGTTGCTATTTGTGCCTTTGTTGGCAACTGGTTAAATATTTAGTTGTTGAACAATTGTATGTTCAGTGCTCCTAATGTGTCAACAAAAGTGATGATATTGAGTTGCAAATGGAATTACTACTAGTGTACAACAACAAAATCTGCTCAAAAATTGTGCAAACCAGCAACTTCCTCCATGGGGCAGAGAAAGAAAAAGAGTACTGACCTAGTCCCTGTCGTATCTGAGCAACTTCCTCCATGGAGCGGAGTTGTGCGGGCTGGTGACCCAATCATATGCCAACTTCTTCCTGATGTTGAGTACTTCCTTGGGGTCATAGTTGGGTAGTTGGCTACCGTTCCAGTCAGTGGCGTTAAGCAGTGCGAACAGCCCACACTCATTGCTGCATGTGGGCAAAAAAAGAAAATTTGTCACAGAAAATTAAAACCAAAATAAAGATAATGCACTCCGTGCAACTGTGCAACTGCTTATGTTCCACTGTGCAACTACCGATGTTCCACTGTGCAACTGCTTGTGTGGCACTGTGCAACTACTTATGTGCCACTGTGCAACTGACTAGATAATCCATGAGAAACTCATAAAAAATGAAAAACGGATTGCAGAGTAGTACCGTGTCTTAAAAATCTAAAGATTGCACAATTAGAAAAATTTAAAAAGTACAAATTGATGGTAAGACATTGAGAAGAATGCCATGCTTAGTGTCTTACTTGCCGAGCTGCTTGGGTACGTCAATGTCAATAATCTGGAAGTGCTCGATGCTGAACTTTGGGTAATGTTTCCTCCATAGCTGGCGTACTACCCCCGCGATGGTAGAGGCGGTGGTCATCAACTCAATGTTGTCCAGCGTCCTGCTTGAATCAAGAACTTCGAAGCGTCCATCCCCCAAGTTGATATTGAAGACCCAATAATGCCTCCCTCCCTCCTTATTAGTTACATCAACGCACTCGAGCACTGGCAGCATGACCTGCAAGCATGAACAATTTTAGACACAGATACACGCTATAGCTAAGAAAAATAGTAAAAAGACTTGGTGAAGTTAAAATAGGTTGCAACAAAGTATTTGCCAACTAACAGATGTGTCATGTGCAACTGAACATGTTATGGGTGCCAACAAAAGAGAAGCATCATGTGGGCACATCACTCACCAAGTCTTGCTTGTCGAGACGGTTCTTGTAATCAAACTTCTTATTTATCTCATTCTCATTGTGGACCCCTTGCTGTAAATTGGTCTGCAGAGATTATAAGCATGCCTCAAACTCCTTACTAGATGAAAGGACTCCCTGAATTGGTAAACAAAAGCGCTACAGAAAAAGAAGAGGGGAAAAAGGTTTTGAAAAAACTTACAGAAAACCTCAGTGGCATAACGACCTTCTTTGACCCTTCTGGTAAGTTATCCATGATGTATAAGATTCCAGTCTCAATAACAATTCTTGACAGCCATTGAATCGGCTTCATGGAATCAACTAACTCCTTTAAAGAAATGCAGAAAGCACCATACCTGATAATCTCAGGGCTGAATTTTTTTAAAGAAATAAAAAGATAAGTTAGCTCGAAGGGTCACAACAACAACAAAAATGTGTATGAAATTAAAAGCGAAACAATGTGCAACTAAAAGACCTGTTCTGTGCGACATGCTATGCTTTCTGTGCAACTAAGTGGCTGGTTGTGTGAAACTCAAAAAGATATGTATGTAGGCTGTGGGGAGTCGGTTTACCTGGTAAGCTCATCATTTTCTCCTGGGTGATGCCTGACCTAATACGTGAGGGCAGTGTAAAGCTTGTTGCTGCCTCATTGGAGCCGAACGTCTTCTTCTTGTTGTAGTTAGTGAATGGAGACCTTTGAGATGCTGCAGGCCTTATTACCTTCCTCTGTCTTCGTGCAACATGTGGTCCTGAAGAACTACTCATGCCAACTTCTGGTTCTGCGCATATCGGGGTGTGGCAATTGTCTAGTGATCCAACATCTAGCTCTTGAGCTATTGCCTTGCCAGCATCAGCAGCAACACATCCTTCATTCACAGCTAATGGGTCCAACTCACCCTCATCTATGGCAACCGCACCGGCTTATGCTGTTTTTGCTGCTGGAGCAGGTGCTGGAGCATCACCATCTATGCTGAGGTCAAAAGATGGTGCATCACAGAACCTGTCACCATGAAAGCTATAAGAGTTTGATCTTCGTATTGGTTCAAGGCCCAGGGCATCTCCTTGAGGTGCATACACGGGTGCATCATTCACTGACTTGGTTCGCAATAGTGTTGTAGTTGGCGGCCTTGGAGGCTTGCACCTACTTATAATGTTGAAGACATCCTATTGTGTTAATGAGTGCTGAAAGTCAGCTCTTGGTGATGTAGGCTTGCTTGGCTGCTGTCTGCTAGCTCTTGGGGACGGCACTTTGGCAGTTTGATCACCTCCTTTCGTCTTTGGCATTGTAGTATCTATATGAGTTGGCACCTTGGGGCTTGCAGTTGCAGTGGTGCCTTCCTGAGCAGCAGTGGTGGTTTTGAGTGTGAATACGTTGCTAATTGACACATCAGTTGGCACACTAGTATCTATAGTTGGTATCTTTCCAGTCTGAGTTGGCAGCAACCTAGCACAACTTGGCACCCCTGCATCAATGGCTGCGGCATGCAGTTCTGTCTCATCTCTGAACCCCACACCTTTTGTGCCATGTTCCCCCTTTGTGCCTTTTGCAAACTTGACAATCTTTTTCTGCTTAGATGGTTTAGGTGGGACCGCTGAAAGAGGAGTCTTCCCCTTAATCTGTTGAACTCCTGTGATGGTGGTTGGCTCTCTACTCAGTACAGTTGGCATATTAGTTTGAACCACTGCTTCCTTGACCACATTTATTTCAGCATCTACACTCACCATCTTCTCCTTGGTTTGAGGCAACTGCAGATTCTTCTTCATTGAAACTGCTTTGCGCTTCTGGACCACGTGAGGGTTTGAAACAGATGCTACGTTGCTCTTGCTGGAGCTTAGATCTGGAAGCTGCTTCAAATATTCCTTGTATTTTTTCTTTGAATGAACCCAGTCAAGACCCTTTCCTGCTTCCTCCATGTCAATTTGATACTTTTCAGTGTCACTTGATAAGAACATTGCCGGTGTCAAAACCGGCGGATCTCGGGTAGGGGGTCCCGAACTGTGCGTCTAAGGCGGATGGTAACAGGAGGCAGGGAACACGATGTTTTACCCAGGTTCGGGCCCTCTTGATGGAGGTAAAACCCTACGTCCTGCTTGATTAATATTGATGATATGGGTAGTACAAGAGTATATCTACCATGAGATCGGAGACGCTAAACCCTAGAAGCTAGCCTATGGTATGATTGTATGTTGTCCTACGAACTAAAACCCTCCGGTTTATATAGACACCGGAGAGGGCTAGATTTACACAAGGTCGGTTACAAAGGAGGAGATATACATATCCGTATTGCCTAGCTTGCCTTCCACGCCAAGTAGAGTCCCATCCGGACACGAGACGAAGTCTTCAGTCTTGTATCTTCATAGTCCAATAGTCCAGCCAAAGGATATAGTCCGGCTTTCCGGAGACCCCCTAATCCAGGACTCCCTCAGTAGCCCCCGAACCAGGCTTCAATGATGATGAGTCCGGCGCGCAGTGTTGTCTTCGACATTGCAAGGCGGGTTCTTCTCCAACTTTCTAGTGTTCGTAAGTAGTGTCTGGATCCATAAATGTTGAACCACTTGGCTTCTGTGCCCAATAAGGGCTATCTCCCACGCGTCGAATGAATACAAGGCGCTAGGGCATTTTTACATTCGCCCCCCTTGCCAGAAAAATAAATTGTCTATTAACGGGATGGGGATTCTTAGGTCCAATCCATATCATCCTCCCCCAGTGAGAATTCATCAGAGTGTGCTTCGGAAATATCCATTCCAGCATGGCCGACCTCCGCAGCTCCTCCTCCAGCCCCCGTAGCCCTAAGCCCGGTGATTGGGAGAGGTGTTCAGTCCCGCACAGTCGATTAGTCGAGCTGCAGACTAAGGGATTTCTCCCTCCGGCGTACATGGTGCCCGTTCGAGCCGGGCTCGCCACCTACAATGGCGGGGGGCAAGCGGAGAACTTTCCCTGTCCCTCCATGGGGGAACGGGTTTACCTTGTTCCTTACTTACTAAGGGGACTCGGATTTCCAATTCATCCATTCCTCCGCGGGCTCCTGGAGTTCTACGGCCTCCAACTACACAATCTCACCCCTGCCTCCATCCTACACATCGCCGGCTATGTTGCTCTCTGTGAGTTGTTCCTAGGCTGCGAGGCTCATTTCGAGCTGTGGAAAAGGCTATTTTGCCTTGTCCCTCGCACACAGAGGGAATCACTTTATCAAGTGGGCGGAGCCAAAGTATGACGCATCGCCGATATCGGATATTTGTCCGGTACCCCGAAGAAGCCGTCCGAAGACTGTCCTTCAGAATGGTTTTATATGGAGGACGTCCCCCTTCCGGACCCTGTTCGGCGGGGTCTACCCAAGTTCAACAATGCTCCTCAGAAGAAGCACCGAAGTTGGCGCCCACGGAGCCCCCAGGCGGAAGACAATAGAGAAGTCCTCTATCTGATGAACCGGATCAAAGCACTAGCTCGATCCGGATTGACAATAATCGAAGTTATGTCGATTTGCATAATGCGGGGAGTGCAGCCACTCCAATATCGTGGGCACCCCTTGTGGTGTTATAACGGGGCGGATGACGCCACCCGCTGCGGGCGTAAGGGTCCGGACAATGTGGCCGCTCTAGCGAAGATTCTGTCCGAACTGTTCAAGGGCGAGGAAGAGGAGTTCACCCACATCAAGCCACGGGATGGATTCTCTATGTACAATCCTCCAAGGTGGGTAAGTTATATTTCCCTGCTCCCATTTTTCCCGCATTCTTAGTCGTAAGTATTCTCCTGGCCACCTTGCGGCAGGAACTGCGAAAAGCCATAAAGGAGGTCAGCAGCCCTTCTCCACAACCAGAGGAACCTAACCGGGCCATCGATTCCGGACTCGAAGAAGATCCGGTTATCTCCGTGGAACTGATAGACCGATAGTTCTATCAATTAAGCTGTGACGATGCCCCGGTGGCCATTACGGCCGACTATCCCGGACTGCTCCTTGCATCGCAGGTAAGAAAAATCAAAAAGTCCCAACTCCAAAACTAGGATCCCCTTTTAGGCACTTCACCCACCATATACACATGGCATCTTTTACAGGGAAGGCATTCGGGATGCCTTGCCGAACCCGCGGCAACTCGCCAACAAGAGGTGCCGAGGCCGGGTAGGCCAAAAAGGAAGGCGGTCAGGACGCAGACGCCGGCGCAAAGGTATAGGAAAAACCCCGCTCCGTGGTTGTCGTCTTTCTCAAAATGTAATGACGCCCGCGTTTCTTTAACAGAAAGAACGCTCGTCGGAATATGTCTGGCGATGCTGCCAATCAAGCTTCCACCAGTCGGGCGCCAGGACCGGACATAGAGGCGGAAGGCGATATGGGGCAGGCACCGGATAATCCCCCGACAGAGGATGCAGATAGATTGTCCGCTACAAACTCAGAAGTGGAAAGCGCCATGAATCATAGGCGCCGCCGGGCCGTACTCCGTGACGCTTGTTTCTCACCAGAGGCATTCGACACCTTCAATTTTGGAGAGGCGTACCTCCGTGCTGCTCAAGATGGTCTAGCCAGAGCCACGGATCAGTATGTAAAGGATGTACGGGTGAGTAAATCTGACGATTTATATGTATCAGTAGCCCCTGAGACTTGAAACAGTTAGCATAACCGATTTAAGGATCATCTATAATGTGCAGGTTCTTACAGAGAAGAATACTAGGCTGTCCCAGGAGGTGGAGGAATGCAAGACCCAACTGGGGGCCGCTCTTGCCGCATTGCAGGAACAGAAAAAGCCTCCCGCTGGTAACATTTACTTTATAGAATGGTGGTTACCATATAGTGTGCGGCGTGTCTGCAGATCTAACAATTGATTTTGCAGATGAGTCCGGAGAAAGTCCGGGGGACCAGCATGTTATGCGACAGCTAGAGGCTGGCAAACGCGTGCTGAGTAAGGTTATGCTAGAGAAAAACAGTCTCCAAGATGCCAATGTTAAGTTGAGCATTGAACTAAAAGACGTTCGGGGCCAGCTTGCGGACTCCGAGAAGGAGAATAAGCGGCTTTGGCGCGACATTTTAGTAAGTGCTTGAACGAATCCTACTAAAGGAGTTCGGCGAAGAAGTCGACTAACAGCGTTATGTCTGTAGGTATGCTGACGGGTCGTCCCGCGGAGGAAATGCTCGGGTCTGCGGGTGATCTTCTGTCCGAGCTGTCACATCTGCACGAACAAGTTCGGCTGGTGATGCAGGGCGTTGCCTAGGCCTTGTGGCCGTTCGTCTCCCTGCCAGAAGGCGTTGCAGAGCTTGCGGAGAAGCTGAAAGGAGCACGGCGGCGCTTCCGTTTATGGAAGATATCAGCCTGCTGACAGGGTTCCAGAGAAGCCTGGGCCATGGTGAAGACACGGTATACCAAGGCAGACC
This sequence comes from Triticum dicoccoides, assembly GCF_002162155.2. NCBI lineage: Eukaryota > Viridiplantae > Streptophyta > Magnoliopsida > Poales > Poaceae > Triticum > Triticum dicoccoides. Next base: position 432,796,742 of record NC_041388.1, read on the forward strand.
CGAATCACATGGCCGAGGTCAGACCTGTGGGGCCCGACGGAACAGAGATCCCCGTTAGCTTAGTTTATGGGCAAGTAGAATTAGCCACAAAGTATTCTCAACAGGATTGTAAGCTGGACCGCCTGTTGGATGGTATAGAGGAGGAATTTAGTCAATCCGCATGACTATGTAATTAAAGTGACATGTATAATGCCTTCTAGCCGGATTGTAGTTCATTTGTCGTTGCGGACCTTTTCGCTTCAACCTCCGGGCCCGATAGTCCGGAGTGAATCCAAATACCCGCTCAGTTATATAAAACCGGGGTATGCGTGGAGACCGGGCGTAGGGGTCATTAGTGCTTTATCAGACAAGTGCCCAACTAGTTATGTTATATTACATGGGTAGTAAGAAACATCTTCCAGGGAGAATAGTTCCGTTAAGGGTTCCTTTCCCTGGGTAAGCATGCCCTAAAGTGCATGTCCGGACTGCGATAAGAAACACAGAGAAAGCATCTGGGGGCAGATATGGACAATAAATAAAAATCATCTTTTGTACACCGACCAAATATTCCCTTAAGAATGCTAGCCTTCGGCTTCACCCAGTCTGAGGTACACATCCGGCTGGCCCGGCAGTAATAATCGCAGAGGTGCTCCCCTTATGCCCTAGCCAAATTAACGGGAACGTAGGGCATAAATACAAGAGCCAGGCAACCCAGCTTGGCCAAAACTTTAGTCATATCGATGCATATAATGGTGAAAAAGGTACATGCGGAAGTAGAACACATGTGTTGGGCATGAAGCCCGGATAAATAATTTAAGCTTCTGTGAAGGAAGCCCCCAGGTATGTAGAGTGCGGCTAGCGCATATAGAGTCCGGTGCTGGGCGTAGAATCTTTGGAGCCTGGCCGCGTTCCATGGGTTCGGCTCGAGTCGACTAGTCGATGCATCCCGCAGTCGGTAAGCTCCACCGGTCAGAACTTGGTCAATAATGAAGGGACCTTCCCATTTCGGCTCGAGCTTGTTCTTTTTCTTATCCGGCAGGCGTAGAACTAGTTCGCTAACGTTATAAGTTTTGGCCCGTACTTCTCTGCTTTGGTATCCGCGAGCCTGTTGCTGGTAAAATGCGGAACGGGCTTTGGCTACGTCGCGCTCCTCCTCCAAGGTGTCGAGATTGTCCTGCCGATCGAGCTCGGCTTCTCTTTCTTTGTACATGCGCACTCTAGGCGAGTCATGAATTATGTCACAGGGCAAGACTGCCTCTTCGTCGTACACCATAAAGAAGGGTGTATATCCGGTACTACGATTCGGCGTGGTCCGCAGCCCCCAGAGTATGGAGTCAAGCTCCTCTACCCAGTGTGTGTTAGACTCCGTTAAGGAACGCACTAATCTAGGTTTAATGTCACTCATTATAAGACCATTTGCTCGCTCGACTTGACCGTTGGTTTGTGGGTGATAGACTGAGGCATAATCGAGCTTGATGCCCATTTTGCTGCACCAGAGTTTTACCTCGTCATCCGTGAAGTTCGTGCCATTATCAATGATGATGCTGTGGGGGACGCCATAACGGTGTACGACCCCGGATATGAAGTCTATCACCGGTCCGGATTCGGCTGTTTTAACAGGTTTGGCCTCTATCCATTTGGTGAATTTATCCACCATGACCAGTAAGTATTTTTTCTTGTGGGTTCCCCCTTTAAGGGGTTCAACCATGTCAAGCCCCCAGACCGCAAAGGGCCATGTAATGGGGATTGTTTGGAGGGCGGTGGGTGGCATGTGGCTTCGATTTGCAAAGAGCTGGCAACCGGCGCAACGTTGGACCAAGTCATGTGCGTCTGCCGGGGCCGTTGGCCAATAGAATCCTGTACGGAAGGCTTTGCTTACAAGAGCCCGGGCTGCGGCGTGATGACCGCCGAGTCCAGCGTGAATTTCTGCCAGAAGATTCCGCCCTTCCTCTTCGGAGATGCACCTTTGAAGGACTCCGGTAGTGCTGTTCTTGTACGATTCTCCCTCATGGACCCTATAGGCCTTGGATCGCCGCACTATGCAGTGTGCCTCATTTTGGTCCTTCGGAAGTTCCTGTCTAGTTAGGTAGGCCAGGAATGGTTCTGTCCACGGGGCAATAATGGCCATTATTTCGTGGGCTGAAGGTGTTATTTCGGTGGCGGAGCCTCCGATTGTGTCAGAGAGTTCGGTATCAGGTATATTGGCCGGGTCCGGACTGTTGTTACCGGTGTCCCCTTCCCATGCTACGGATGGCTTGAAGAGTCTTTCCAGAAATATGTTGGGGGTGACCGCGTCGCATTTTGCGCCGATGTAGGCGAGGATATCCGCCGCCTGATTGTTTTCCCGAGCCACATGGTGAAATTTGAGTCCCTCGAACCGAGCTGACATTTTTAGGACGACATTTTGATAGGCCGCCATTTTCAGATCCTTGGCATTGAAATCTCCGTTTATTTGGGATATTGCGAGGTTTGAATCCCCACGCACCTCCAGGCGTTGAATGCCCATGGAGACTACCATCCGAAGACCATGCAACAGAGCTTCGTATTCGGCTGCATTGTTGGAATCTGTATACAATATTTGTAGTATGTACCGAACGGTATCCCCGGTTGGGGACGTCTGGACGATGCCAACCCCTAGACCGGCCAGCATTTTAGAACCGTCGAAGTGCATGATCCAATTGGAGTATGCGCCGTACTCTTTAGGGAGTTTGGCCTCCGTCCATTCAGCGACAAAGTCGGCCAGTACTTAAGATTTAATGGCTCGACGAGGTTTGTATGTTATGTCGAATGGGACGAGCTCAATGGCCCATTTGGCAATACGAACCATAGCGTCGCGGTTGTTGATAATATCATTAAGTGGCACTTTCGAGGCTACTGTAATCGAACACTCTTGAAAGTAGTGTCGCAGTTTCCGTGATGCCATGAATACCGCATATGCTATTTTTTGGTAATACAGGTACCGTGATTTGCATGGAGTGAGGACAGTGGATACATAGTATACCGGCCTTTGAAGAGGGAATTTGTGTCCGTCCGCTTCCTGTTCAACAACGAGCACCGTGCTTACAACTTGATGAGTTGCCGCAATGTACAACATCGTTGGTTCACCGATGTTTGGTGCGGCCAGGATCAGGTTGGTTGCCAGAATGGCCTTTATTTCTTCCAATCCGGCTGTGGCCGCGTCCATCCACTCGAAGTGTTCGGTGCGCCGAAGGAGGCGATAAATGGGTAAAGCCTTTTCTCCCAAGCGGGAGATAAAGCGGCTTAGAGCCGCCACACATCCAACTAGCTTCTGGATTTGTTTGAGGTCTGTTGGGGTAGCCAACTATGACAATGCTCGGATTTTGGCCGGATTAGCTTCAATACCTCTACTGGAGACAATGAATCCCAAGAGCTTTCTGGCTGGTATGCCGAAAACGCATTTTTCCGGATTGAGCTTGATGTCATATGTTCGGAGGTTGTCGAATGTGAGCCTCAAGTCATCTATCAAAGAGTCGACGTGTTTGGTTTTGACGACCACATCGTCTATGTATGCCTCTACTATTTTGCCGATTTGTTTCTCCAGACATGTCTGAATCATGCGTTGATATGTTGCGCCGGTGTTTTTGAGCCCAAAAGGCATTGTGTTAAAACAGAAGGGACCGTATGGTGTGATGAATGCCGTTGCAGCTTGGTCGGACTCCGCCATCTTGATTTGGTGGTAACCGGAGTATGCGTCGAGGAAACACAATGACTCTTGTCCTGCAGTAGCATCAATGATTTGATCGATGCGTGGGAGGGGGAAGGGATCCTTTGGGCATGCTTTATTGAGGTCTTTGAAGTCGACACAAAGGCGCCAGGATTTTTCCTTCTTTGGTACCATCACCAGGTTTGCTAGCCAGTCCGAGTGTTTTATTTCTTTGATGAATCCGGCCTCCAATAACTTGGGTAGTTCCTTTCCCATGGCCCGTCTCTTAGGTTCGGAGAAACGCCGAAGAGCTTGCTTGACCGGCTTGAATCCCTTTAGGATATTGAGGCTATGCTCGGCCAGCCTGCATGGGATTCCTGGCATGTCTGAGGGATGCCAGGCGAATATGTCCCAGTTCTCGCGCAGGAACTCTCGTAGTGCGGCGTCCACAGTGGGGCTTAGCTGTGCCTCGATGGAGGCTATTTTTGTAGGGTCCATTGGGTGGACTTGGAATTTGACTATTTCATCCGCTGGTTTAAAAGAGGTGGACTTGGATCTCTTGTCGAGTATCACGTCGCCCCTGTCCACTGTGGAGTGTAGTGTAGTTAATTCCTCGGCTGAGAGGGCTTCGGATAATGACTCGAGGGCCAATGCGGCTGTTTTGTTTTCGGCGCGGAGTGCTGTGTCCGGATCGCTGGCGAGAGTGATGATTCCATTGGGCCCGGGCATTTTGAGCTTCATGTACCTGTAATGGGGTACGGCTTGGAAGATTGTGAATGCCTCCCGTCCTAAAAGAGCGTGATAACCACTGCTGAACGGGGCCACTTGGAATGTAATTTCTTTGGACCTGTAATTATCCACGTGCCGAATACCACATCTAGTGTGATTTTCCCAGCACAGCATGCTTCCCGACTAGGGATGATTCCTCTAAAGGTTGTGCTACTTTGCTCAATGCGACTCCAGTCTATTTCCATCTTTTGAAGAGTTTCCTCATAGATGAGGTTTAATCTGCTACCGCCGTCCATGAGTACCTTGGTGAGTCGAAAGCCGTCCACGATTGGACTGCAGACCAGTGCGGCTGGTGCTCAGGTTGTTCGGAATTTAGGTTCGTCACTGGCATTGAAGGTAATAGCCGTGTCACTCCATGGATTTATTGCTGCTACGTGGCAGATTTCAGCCATGTTGCGGAGTGTTCGCTTGCGTCTATTATTCGACGCGAAGGTCTCAAAGACCGTTAACACCGTATTGTTGTCCACGGGATGGTGCTCTGCGGTATTTGGGAGAAGTAGATCCTCACCACTTTTGGCCACCTGCCGGAGTATCCAACATGCTCTAAGGCTGTGCGTTGGTATTGTATCCGCTGTACTATGAATGTTGCAGGGTCCATTGAGCCATCTCTCCAGTACGGTTCCTTGCCCCATAGAGGGTTTTTGCTTTTTGGTAGTTAACCCGGGTGTATTGTGATAATGCACCCTTTTATTTCGGACTGGGTTTGTGTTCAGGGACGGATTATCCCAAAAGTTTGTTTCGGTTTTCCAGGCACTTTCCATCACACAGTACTTTCGTACCATGGATGCCAAGTCAGCAAAGCGTGTTATCTCACGGCGATTTATGGCGTTAAGGATTCCCTTGTCTGTGCAATTATTGCGGAAAAATAAGATTGCGTCTTCCTCGCAACAGTCCTTAACCTTGTTCATTGCAAGGAGGAATCTGGCCCAGTAGTGATGTACTGTTTCCTAGGGCTCTTGCCTGATATGGGAAAGGTCGCTTGTGTTTGGGTGGGTGGGTGGAATTGAATCCAAACCCCTACCCGATCTGGGATCCAGGGGCCGAGGAGTTTCTAGTTTTGGAAGTTCCGGTTCTGGGATGTTACCCACTAATCCTGGTCCGCTGCCTGACTCTAAGTTCAGGGCTTGGATGTTGTCCTCCCGCGAATGGGCGTCCGGCTCAAAGAGCTCGGGAATCCGGACATATTTGGTCCTCGGGATAGAGGAAAGATCGCCGCATTGTTCCTCCACCACTGCAATATGATGGGTGACCAGTGGAGAATTAATCTCCCTTTGATCGGGTTTAAGCCCAATCCGATCATAGTCCATAGCGACTCCCAAGGCGGCGATGCGATCCAAGAGCTCGTTTAAGGAGGAGAGCTCCATTGGATCCATCTGTTCGGCGAGTGCCGATTTGACATGGAGGCTGTTTTCGATGACCCGAGAATTCATCGTCGGCACGGCAACCGAACAGGCAGTCAATGAACCCACCTAGCCAAAGAGTTTGGCCGACAGCCAAAGCTCCCCCAATAGTAGTACCGTCTTTAAAGACAAGATGAGACATCCTTCCTTCTGGCGACGGCATAGAGGAACTCTCAATGAAAGCACCAATGTCGGTGTCAAAACCGGCGGATCTCGGGTAGGGGGTCCCGAACTGTGCGTCTAAGGCGGATGGTAACAGGAGGCAGGGAACACGATGTTTTACCCAGGTTCGGGCCCTCTTGATGGAGGTAAACCCTACGTCCTGCTTGATTAATATTGATGATATGGGTAGTACAAGAGAAGATCTACCACGAGATCGGAGAGGCTAAACCCTAGAAGCTAGCCTATGGTATGATTGTATGTTGTCCTACGGACTAAAACCCTCCGGTTTATATAGACACCGGAGAGGGCTAGGTTTACACAAGGTCGGTTACAAAGGAGGAGATATACATATCCGTATTGCCTAGCTTGCCTTCCACGCCAAGTAGAGTCCCATCCGGACACGAGACGAAGTCTTCAATTTTGTATCTTCATAGTCCAACAGTCCGGCCAAAGGATATAGTATGGCTATCCGGAGACCCCCTAATCCAAGACTCCCTCAAACATGCTCTAATCAATGGCAAAGTCGATCTTCTCACACATCTCTTTGTCGCTAAAATTTGGCATGGGAAAGGTGGTTGGCAAAGCTGGCTTCAAGTCGCAGAGCTTGAACATATCAATGCTGCCCTGAGACTCTGCTTCGTCATTTTTCTTTGACTTCGGCAAATCCTTGTCTTTCCAGCAAGTTTTGTCAATCAACATCTGTAGTGTGCTCCTACTGCTCAATGAATTGCTGCTGTTGGCAGGGGTGGCAGAGCTCCTAGTCCTCCTGGATGTGTTGCCGCCTGTACCACCAGAACCAGGGGCGTTGTCATCATCATCATCGCTGCTGTCTCTTCCTCCATTGGATCCCCCTTGATCATCACCATCCTCGTCTTCTTCATCGTCATCTTCTTCCCCCTGGCTGCCATCAACTACTGCACCTTTGCCTTCTTCCCCCTGACTGCCATCAACTGCTGCACCTTTGTCCCCGTCCCCCTCTTTGGCCTCATCTTCTTCTTCCTTCTCCTCTGCCTCACTATCTTCTTCCTTGTCCTCCTCCTCTCCTTTGTCCTCTTCTTATTTGTCCTCCTCTTCCTCCTTATCCTCCTCCTCCTCCTCCTCCTCCTCTGCATCTTCTTCTTTGTCATCCTCCTCCTTGTCCTCCTCCTCTGATTCATCCGCATCTGTGTCCTCGTCATCGTCAACATCTATCGCTGCTTCCATTTCCTCATCTTCTTCTCACTCCTCCTCAACAAACTCTTCTTCTTCTTGTATAGTTGAACCCCGTCTCTTTCTTTTTGGAGCACGGCATGCCATCCCGGTTCCCATTGATGGCCGCTGTACGCAGGGATCAATATCCGGCTCCTCGTCATCGATCTTGGCAACTGCTTCAATGAAGGTGCCAACCTGTTCAGTCACAGCCTTGCACAGGTCATTAACCACTTTGGCAATCTTTGCCTTTTTCTGCATCAACACAAAAAAAAGATTCAGTATTGATTCAGTTAGAAAAAAAATAAAAAGTAAAGATGTCTGTAAATGACCATGATGTGTTAAGCAACCCGACTAAGACACATTTTCTGGCCAACCAAAAACATGATTCTATCCAACTACACATGCATTGTGGCCAAAACTTAAACATGCATTCTGCCAAGTTGATGTCATTGCTTGCAAATGAACACATTGACTGTCGAAAGAACATGTGCAGCTACAAAAGATTATATGTGCAACTGAACATACATCCCAGCAAACTAAAACCTGTATTCTCGCAACTAAAAAGGCATATATTGTTGGGGAACGTAGTAATTTCAAAAAATATCCTACGCACACACAAGATCATGGTGACGTATAGCAACGAGAGGTGAGAGTGTCGTCCATGTACCCTCGTAGACCGTTAAGCAGAAGTGTTATAACAACGCGGTTGATGTAGTCGTACGTCTTTACGATCGACCGATCCTCGGCACCGAAAGTACGGCACCTCCGCGTTCAGCACACGTTCAGCTCGGTGACGTCCCACGAACTCATGATCCAGTAGAGCTCGAGGGAGAGTTTCGTCAGCACGACGGCGTGGTGACGATGTTGATGAAGCTATCGATGCAGGGCTTCGCCTAAGCACCGCTACGATATAACCGAGGTGGATTATGGTGGAGGGGGCATCGCACACGGCTAAGAGATCAACAGATCAAATTTTGTGTCTTTGGGGTGCCCCCTGCCCCCGTATATAAGGGGGGGGGGGG
>NC_041388.1:432805296-432821528 GCF_002162155.2 Triticum dicoccoides
CTCCAAGTAGGTTTGCCCCCCTTTCCTATTCCAAGAAGGAGAAGGGGGAAGGAGGAGGTGGAGAGAAGGAAGGAGATGGGGGCCGCCACCCCTTCCCCTTGTCCACTTCGGATTGGGGCAAGGGGGGCCGCGCGCCACCTCCTGGCTGTCCTCTCTCTTCTCCACTAAGGCCCATAAGGCCGAATAGCTTCCGGGGGGGGGGGGTCCGGTACTCCGGTATATGTCCGAAACCTCCCGGAACCCTTCTGATGTCCGAACATAGTCATCCAATATATCGATATTTACGTCTCGACCATTTCAAGACTCCTCGTCATGTCCGTGATCATATCCAGGACTCCGAACTACCTTTGGTACATCAAAACACAAAAACTCATAATACTGATCGTCACAGAACTTTAAGCGTGCGGACCCTACGGGTTCGAGAACTTTGCAGACATGACCGAGACACGTCTCCGGTTAATAACCAGCGGAACCTGGATGCTCATATTGGTTCCTACATATTCTACGAAGATCTTTATCGGTCAAACCACATAACAATATACGTTGTTCCCTTTGTCATCGATATGTTACTTGCCCGAGATTCGATCGTCGGTATCTCAATACCTAGCTCAATCTCGTTACCGGGTCTCTTTACTCATTCTGTAATGCATCATCCCGCAACTAACTCATTAGTTGCATTGCTTGCAAGGCTTATAGTGACGTGCATTACCGAGAGGGCCCAGAGATACGTCTCCGACAATCTGAGTGACAAATCCTAGTCTCGATCTATGCTAACTCAACAAGTACCATTGGAGACACCTGTAGAGCACCTTTATAATCACCAAGTTACGTTGTGACGTTTGGTAGCACACAAAGTGTTCCTTCGGTAATCAGGAGTTGCATAATCTCATAGTCATAGGAACATGTATCAGTCATGAAGAAAGCAATAGCAGTAAACTAAACGATCATGTGCTAAGCTAACGGAATGGGTCATGTCAATCACATCATTCTCTAATGATGTGATCCCGTTAATCATACGGCAACTCATGTCTATGGTTAGGAAAAATAACTATCATTGATTCACCGAGCTAGTTAAGTAGATGCATACTACTGACAATCTGTTTGTCTATGTATTCACACATGTAGTATGTTTCCGGTTAATACAATTCTAGCATGAATAATAAACATTTATCATGAAGTAAGGAAATAAATAATAACTTTTTATTGCCTCTAGGGCATATTTCCTTCAGTCTCCCACTTGCACTAGAGTCAATAATCTAGATTACACAGTAATGATTCTAACACCCATGGTGCCTTGGTACTGATCATGTTTTGCTCGTGAGAGAGGCTTAGTCAATGGGTCTGCAACATTCAGATCCGTATGTATCTTGCAAATCTCTATGTCTCCCACATAGACTTGATCGCGGATGGAATTGAAGCGTCTCTTGATGTGTTTGGTTCTCTTGTAAAATTTGGATTCCTTTACCAAGGCAATTGCACTAGTATTTTCACAAAAGATTTTCATTGGATCCGATGCACTAGGTATAACACCTAGATCGGATATGAACTCCTTCATCCAGACTCCTTCATTTGCTGCTTCCGAAGCAGCTATGTACTCCACTTCACACGTAGATCCTGCCACAACGCTTTGTTTAGAACTGCTCCAACTGATAGCTCCACCGTTCAATATAAACACGTATCTGGTTTGCGATTTAGAATCATTTGGATCAGTGTCAAATCTTGCATCGACGTAACCATTTACGACAAGCTCTTTATCACCTCCATAAACGAGAAACATATCCTTAGTCCTTTTCAGGTATTTCAGGATGTTCTTGACCGCTGTCCAGTGATCCACTCCTGGATTACTTTGGTACCTCCCTGCTAAACTAATAGCAAGGCACACATCAGGCCTGGTACACAACATTGCATACATGATAGAGCCTATGACTGAAGCATAGGGAACACTTTTCATTTTCTCTCTATCTTCTGCAGTGGTAGGGCATTGAGTCTTACTCAACTTCACACCTTGTAACACAGGCAAGAACCCTTTCTTAGCTTGATCGATTTTGAACTTCTTCAAAACTTTATCAAGGTATGTGCTTTGTGAAAGTCCAATTAAGCATCTTGATCCATCTCTATAAATCTTGATGCCCAATATATAAGCAACTTCACTAAGGTCTTTCATTGAAAAACTCTTATTCAAGTATCCTTTTATGCTATACAGAAATTCTATATCATTTCCAATCAACAATATGTCATCCACATATAATGTTAGAAATTCTACAGAGCTCCCACTCACTTTATTGTAAATACAGGCTTCTCCAAAAGTCTATATAAAACCATATGCTTTGATCACACTATCAAAACGTTTATTCCAACTCTGAGAGGCTTGCACCAGTCCATAAATGGATCGCTAGAGCTTGCACACTTTGTTAGTACTCTTGGACCGATAAAACCTTCATGTTGCATCATATACAACTCTTCTTCCAAAAATCCATTCAGGAATGCAGTCTTGACATCCATTTGCCAAATTTCATAATCATAAAATGCAGCAATTGATAACATGATTTGGACGAACTTAAGCATCACTACAGGTCAGAAGGTCTCATCGTAGTCAACTCCTTGAACTTGTCGAAAACCTTTCGCAACAAGTCGAGCTTTGTAGACAGTAATGTGACCGTCAGCGTCCGTCGTCTTCTTGAAGATCCATTTATTCTCGATGGATTGCCGATCATCGGGCAAGTCAACCAAAGTCCACACTTTGTTCTCATACATGGATCCCATCTCAGATTTCATGGCTTCAAGCCATTTTTCGGAATCTCGGCTCACCATCGCTTCCTCATAGTTCGTAGGCTCGTCATGGTCAAGTAACATGACCTCCAGAACAGGATTACCATACCACTCTGGTGCGGATCTTACTCCGGTTGAGCTACGAGGTTCAGTAGTAACTTGATCTGAAGTTTCATGATCAACATCATTAGCTTCCTCACTAATTGGTGTAGGTGTCACAGGAACCGGTTTTTGTGATGAACTACTTTCCAATAAGGGAGCATGTGCAGTTACCTCATCAAGTTCTACTTTCCTCCCACTCACTTCTTTCGAGAGAAACTCCTTCTCTAGAAAGGATCCATTCTTAGCAACCAATGTCTTGCCTTCGGATCTGTGATAGAAGGTGTACCCAACAGTTTCCTTTGGGTATCCTATGAAGACACATTTCTCCGATTTGGGTTCGAGCTTATCAGGTTGAAGCTTTTTCACATAAGCATCGCAACCCCAAACTTTAAGCAACGCCAACTTTGGTTTCTTGCCAAACCACAATTCATAAGGCGTCGTCTCAACGGATTTCGATGGTGCCCTATTTAACATGAATGCAGCTGTCTCTAAATCATAACCCCAAAACGACAGCGGTAATCAGTAAGAGACATCATAGATCGCACCATATCCGGTAAAGTACGATTACGACGTTCGGACACACCATTACGCTGTGGTGTTCTGGGTGGCGTGAGTTGCGAAACTATTCCACATTGTTTCAAATGTAGACCAAACTCGTAACTCAAATATTCTCCTCCACGATCAGATCGTAGAAACTTTATTTTCTTGTTACGATGATTTTCCACTTCACTCTTAAATTCTTTGAACTTTTCAAGTGTTTCAGACTTATGTTTCATTAAGTAGATATACCCATATCTGCTCAAATCATATGTGAAGGTGAGAAAATAATGATACTCGCCGCGAGCCTCAATATTCATTGGACCACATACATCAGTATGTATGATTTCCTATAAATCCGTTGCTCGCTCCATTGTTCCGAAGAACGGCGTTTTAGTCATTCTGCCCATGAGGCATGGTTCGCAAGTACCAAGTGATTCATAATCAAGTGATTCCAGAAGTCCATCAGTATGGAGTTTCTTCATGCGCTTTACACCAATATGACCCAAACGGCAGTGCCACAAATAAGTTGCACTATCATTATCAACTCTACATTTTTTGGCTTCAACATTATGAATATGTGTATCACTACTATCGAGATTCAACACAAATAGACCACTCTTCAAGGGTGCATGACCATAAAAGATATTACTCATATAAATAGAACAACCATTATTCTCAGATTTAAATGAATAACCATCTCGCATCAAACAAGATCCAGATATAATGTTCATGCTTAATGCGGGCACCAAATAACAATTATTTAGGTCTAAAACTAATCCCGAAGGTAGATGTAGAGGTAGCGTGCCGACGGCGATCACATCGACTTTGGAACCATTTCCCACTCACATCGTCATCGTCACCTCGTCCTTAGCCAGTCTTCGTTTAATTCGTAGTCCCTGTTTCGAGTTGCAAATATTAGCAACAAAACCAGTATCAAATACCCAGGTGCTATTGCGAGCTCTAGTAAGGTACACATCAATAACATGTATATCACATATACCTTTGTTCACCTTGCCATCTTTCTTATCCGCCAAATACTTGGTGCAATTCCGCTTCCAGTGACCAGTCCCTTTGCAATAGAAGCAATCAGTCTCAAGCTGGTTTCTTCTCTTGAGCAACAACTTGTTTGCCGTTCTTCTTGAAGTTTCCTTTCTTCTTCCCTTTACCCTTTTTCTTGAAACTGGTGGTCTTGTTGACCATCAACACTTGATGCTCCTTCTTGATTTCTACCTCCGCAACCTTTAGCATTGTGAAGAGCTCGGGAATCATGTTATCCATCCCTTGCATATTATAGTTCATCACGAAGCTCTTGTAGCTTGGTGGCAGTGACTGAAGAACTCTGTCAATGACACTATCAACCGGAAGATTAACTCCCAGCTGAGTCAAGTGGTTATGGTACCCAGACATTCTGAGTATATGTTCATTAACAGAACTATTCTCCTCCATCTTGCAGCTGTAGAACTTATTGGAGACTTCATATGTCTCAATCCGGGCATTTGCTTGAAATCCCTGTTCAAGAATTCATCCGATTAACCAGTTAACTTGCCGATTAATCCCTACTCACAGGGTCACCGAGTAGCCGATAAACTGATAAATCATCCGATTAATTGATTAAATGACCGATTAACTTGCCGATTAGTCTATTAATCCCCAACTCGCCAGTCAACCGAGCAGTTACCAGTTAACGATTTCCTCAACAATGCTTGAAATATTAACTTCAACTCCTGGAACATCTCATATGCTCCATGATGTTCAAAACGTCGTTGAAGTCCCGGTTCTAAGCCGTAAAGCATGGCACACTGAACTATTGAGTAGTCATTAGCTTTGCTCTGCCAGACGTTCATAACATCTAGCGTTGCTCCTGCAGCGGGTTTGGCACCTAGCGGTGCTTCCAGGACGTAATTCTTCTATGCAACAATGAGGATAATCCTCAAGTTACGGACCCAGTCCGTGTAATTGCTACCATCATCTTTCAACTTTGCTTTCTCAAGGAACACATTAAAATTCATCAGAACAACAACATGAGCCATCTATCTACAATAACATAGACAAGCAAAATACTATCGGTTACTACGTTCATGATAAATTTAAGTTCAATTAATCATATTACTTAAGAACTCCCACTTAGATAGACATCCCTCTAATCATCTAAGTGATCACGTGATCCATATCAACTAAACCATAACCGATCATCATGTGAAATGGAGTAGTTTTCAATGGTGAACATCACTATGTTGATCATATCTACTATATGATTCACGCTCGACCTTTCGGTCTCAGTGTTCCGAGGCCATATCTGCATATGCTAGGCTCGTCAAGTTTAACCCGAGTATTCTGCGTGTGTAAAACTATCTTACACCCGCTATAGATGAACGTTGAGCTTATCACACCCGATCATCACATGGTGTCTCGGCACGACGAACTTTGGCAACGGTGCATACTCGGGGAGAACACTTTTACCTTGAAATTAATGAGAGATCATCTTATAATGCTACCGTCAAACAAAGAAGAATAAGATGCATAAATGATAAACATCACACGCAATCAATATAAGTGATATGATATGGCCATCATCATCTTGTGCCTCAGATCTCCATCTCCAAAGCACCATCATGATCACCATCGTCACCGGCGCGACACCTTGATCTCCATCGTAGCATCATTATCGTCTCGCTAATTATTGCTTCTATGACTATCGCTACCGCTTAGTGATAAAGTTAAGCAATTACAGGGCGATTGCATTGCATACAATATAGGGACAACCATATGGCTCCTGCCAGTTGCCGATAAATTCGTTACAAAACATGATCATCTCATACAATAAAATATAACATCATGCCCTGACCATATCACATCACAACATGCCCTGCAAAAACAAGTTAGACGTCCTCTACTTTGTTGTTGCAAGTTTTACGTGGCTGCTACGGGCTGAGCAAGAACCGTTCTTACCTACGCATCAAAACCACAACGATAGTTTGTCAAGTTAGTGCTGTTTTAACCTTCTCAAGTACCGGGCGTAGCCACACTCGGTTCAACTAAAGTTGGAGAAACTGACACCCGCCAGCCACCTGTGTGCAACGCACGTCGGTAGAACCAGTCTCGCGTAAGCGTACGCGTAATATCGGTCCGGGCCACTTCATCCAACAATACCGCCGAACCAAAGTATGACATGCTGGTAAGCATTATGACTTGTATAGTCCACAACTCACTCATGGTCTACTCATGCATATAACATCTACGCATAAACCTGGCTCGGATGCCACTGTAGGGGAACGTAGTAATTTCAAAAAAAAAATCCTACGCACACGCAAGATCATGGTGATGTATAGCAACGAGAGGGGAGAGTGTCGTCCACATACCCTTGTAGACCGTTAAGCGGAAGCATTATAACAACGCGGTTGATGTAGTCGTACGTCTTCATGATCCACTGATCCTCAGCACCGAATGTACGGCACCTCCGCGTTCAGCACACATTCAGCTCGGTGACGTCCCGCGAACTCACGATCCAGTAGAGCTCGAGGGAGAGTTTCATCAGCACAATGGCATGGTGACGATGTTGATGAAGCTACCGACGCAGGTCTTCGCCTAAGCACCGCTACAATATAACCGAGGTGGATTATGGTGGAGGGGGGTACCGCACACGGCTAAGAGATTAACAGATCAATTGTTGTGTCTTTGGGGTGCCCCCTGCCCCCGTATATAAGGGGGGTAGGAGGAGAGGGCCGGCCAAGGGAGTGGTGCGCCCAAGGGGGGGGGCAATCCTACTCCAAGTAGGTTTGTCCCTCCTTTCCTATTCCAAGAAGGAGAAGGGGGAAGGAGGAGGTGGAGAGAAGGAAGGAGAGGGGGGCCGCCGCCCCTTCCCCTTGTCCAATTCGGATTGGGGCAAGGGGGGCCGCGCGCCACCTCCTGGCTTCCCTCTCTCTTCTCCACTAAGGCCCATAAGGCCAAATAGTTTCCTGGGGGGTGGAGGGGGGGGGGTTCCGGTAACCCCCGGTACTCCGGTATATGTCCGAAACCTCCCGGAACCCTTTCGGTGTCCGAACATAGTCATCCAATACATCGATCTTTATGTCTCGACCATTTCGAGACTCCTCGTCATGTCCGTGATCATATCCGGGACTCTGAACTACCTTCGGTACATCAAAACACAAAAACTCATAATACCGATCGTCACAGAACTTTAAGCGTGCGGACCCTATGGGTTCGAGAACTATGCAGACATGACCGAGACATGTCTCCGGTCAATAACAAATAGCGGAACCTGGATGCTCATATTGGTTCCTACATATTCTACGAAGATCTTTATCGGTCAAACCGCATAACAATATACATTGTTCCCTTTGTCATCGGTATGTTACTTGCCCGAGATTCGATCGTCGGTATCTCAATACCTAGCTCAATCTTGTTACTGGCAAGTCTCTTTATTCGTTCTATAATGCATTATACCGCAACTAACTCATTAGTTGCATTTCTTGCAAGGCTTATAGTGATCTGCATTACCGAGAGGGCCCAGAGATACCTCTCTGACAATCGAAGTGACAAATCCTAGTGTCGATCTATGCCAACTCAACAAGTACCATTGGAGACACCTGTAGAGCACCTTTATAATCACCCAGTTACATTCTGACGTTTGGTAGCACACAAAGTGTTCCTCCGGTAATCGGGAGTTGCATAATCTCAAAGTCATAGGAACATGTATAAGTCATGAAGAAAGCAATAGCAGTAAACTAAACGATCATGTGCTAAGCTAACAAAATGAGTCATGTCAATCACATCATTCTCTAATGATGTGATCCCGTTAATCAAATGGAAACTCATGTCTATGGTTAGGAAACATAACCATCATTGATTCAACGAGCTAGTCAAGTAGAGGCATACTAGTGACAATCTGTTTGTCTATGTATTCACACATGTATTATGTTTCTGGTTAATACAATTCTAGCTTGAATAATAAACATTTATCATGAAATAAGGAAATAAATAATAACTTTATTATTGCCTCTAGGGCATATTTCCTTCATATATGTGCAACTAAACATACATCCCAGCCAAAAGAAAATGTTGGTAACTGATAGAAACTTCTGTATGCAAAAGACTAACCTGCGGATTGTAGGTTATTGGTAACTTGGATGCCACGAATGCTTCAGCTTGCAAAATACCACCAAATAGTGGTGTCTGCTCCATGCCTCTATACTCCTCTTTAAGCTGATGTAAAAAAGATAAAAAGAAAAGAACAAGGTTATCAAGACAGATTTGTGTGTTGAACAAAACCAAACATTATAACCTGTGCAACTACAACAAGATACTGGGTTGACAATTAGATTCTACATATATGCAACTGAACAAAGACACAAAAACTGTGCAACCCACATGGCACCTAAAAAAAGTTTCTACCAACTGCTATCACACATCTGTGCAACAAGATAAGTAAAACTGTGCAACTTAAAATAGATGGTGTGCCAATTAAAAATGAACATGTGTGCAGATGCCAAACTTAAAGCTACAAGATGTGCAACTACATGCATTGTTGTGCCAACTGATGACAGTTTTTTGTGCAATTTCCAAAAAAGTGACCAGACATCAAAAGAACATAAAAGAAGACACTGTTAGAAAAAACAAAGATAACTCACTTGTAATTTGCCGAACACACCAGGAGAGATCGTGTCCTTCTTGATCACCTTGGCAATTAGAATACTATCTGATGCATTCGCACGTATCACGCAGTTGCTTACTAGGATATCATGGATGAGCGCATCAAGGTATATTATCTACACCAGACTCAACAAAGGAAAAGCCAAAGTTCAGTTATTATGAGGAGTATTTCAGCAAACTATAACTGCAAAAAAGAAGAACACGTGGAAGTGGTCATTTTCACTAACACTCAAGTGATACAAGCAGGAGCAGACGGTTTGCTTCTCCTGGTCCATGTTCTGGAAAGCTTCATTTATGTGTTCTACTACAAGGAGGAAGATGTTTGTGTTCTTGAGCATTTCATGATCTAGCACAAGTCCGTAGCACTTTGGGCTGAGCTTCAGGGCCGTGGTTGGTGCTAGAAAAGTGCTGAAGGCAACCGCAAGCCAGGCCATAAAGAATGCGTCATCCGTTCTTCCACCCACATCCTGAATCATCTTGCACCATGTACTGATCTAGGGATGAGAATTTCTTGTTATGTTGAAAGCCTCTCTGAATCTCCTAGTAGCATCCTTGTCAACTAAATATATGACTTTTTGACCCCTGTTTGGGAGATCAAATACCCTGTGAACACTGTCAGCATCGACACGGATCCTTCCCCTTCCTGGGAAAACCATTTTAGAGCTCTCTGGATGGTAGGACTGCACCAGGAACTTAGTGAGGTCCGCTGGAAGTGTGTCTGATAAGTTCAACAGACCCCCGAACAACCTCGACACTAGCTCAGACTTCTGCGGTGGGGATAGAGAGCCGTTGAAATTTTCAAACCGCCCTGGTGATGCCCTTATCCTGCCCACTTATGATGGCCGCTCCACACCTTCCCCTAGAGGCACCTCAACTCCTTCACCGCTGGCCTGTTGATGAGAAAATAAAAACATTAAGGAAACATTAAACACAAACAGAAAAACAGGAATGAAAAAACTAGCAATCATCATTTGGAACAGTATTGTAAAAACTATATAAACATAAAATGGATCATGCCAACTAATATGATGTTTTTGTGCAACTAATAAAGCTCATGATGACAACTGAAGACTACTAATGTGCAACCTGCAAAAAAACTAAGAAAATATACTAGACCTGACAACTACAAAAAGTTCCAGGGGATGTGCAACGATAAGAAATGATATTGTAACAAGATAACAGCAACTAAAAAAAGGTTTGCAAGGAACTGTTCAATAGCTCATAAACACACACAAAACACATACCTCAGCACCTGCTGCGGAAGATGCGACAGCTCCTCCAGCAACTACTGCCTGCACAACAAATTGACCAGTGATGTCAACTATAAGATGCCAACTTTTCAACTACAAGATGCCAACTAATGCCAACTAATGTCAACTGTATTTGGATCAAGATGACCAGAGATGTCAACTACACGGTTGTTATTGACCAACTAAAAACAAAAATGGTGGTGCCAATGACTGCATAATTTCATCAGCGTCTAAAAAGCGAGAAACACTTATATTCAAGAATTTACTTACCCTAGAAGATGACTCAGCTCCCTTTCCAAGTGTTGCACGTCTAGTCCGCTTTACAACAAAAACTGATCAGCATCCTAAGAAAAAAACATGAGCATGGGGAAAAATAAAAAAAATGTTATATGACCCAAACAAAACCAAAATAAGGGGCTTGTGTCATCAGCATGCCACTTACCGCAACTTCCTCTCCCTGCTGAACACTCCGCGCAGATCGTGGCTGGCGATTAGCAGGACGCTTCGAGTTCTGGCGAAGCGACTGACTTCCAGAACGCTGATTAAGCAACCAAAAGAAAACATGAAAAAAGGACGTTAGCATACATGCATAAGTTGAAAACAACTAAAAAAACAGAAAATGTGAAAAAAATACATCGTCTTCATTGCCATCCGCATCTCCTCCTATTATAACCATTTTTTCCCTGCGGGGGGGAAATAACAAAAGAAAACATAGTTAGAAGATGCACAAACAAACTAGAGAAATCATAGAAGGGTGCTTTGATCTGCAGAAAACATGTGGAGAACCAACTATAAAACATGTGGACAACCAACTACTACAGTGATGCATCCAACTGGGCAGTCAACCTTGTGCAAACTGGACAGCATATAAGCCAACTAAGTTTAACTTTGGCAAGTAATAACTAGGTAGAAAATAGTTAACTAAAGGCAACAAGCTCATTATGATAACTTGTGCAACCGAGACAAACAAAAAATGCATAGCCAACAGGAAATATATCCAGCAAAACAATTGGGTATAATATATTGCAAATTGGCAAGCATTGGTACTGATTTGCACAAATAAGGGTCCCTATTTGCACACATCAGGCAAAAACACATGAACAACCACATCCACAACAAAGACTGCGAATTGGGTAGACTATATTGGAGAATTGGTAAGCATTGGTACTAATTTGCACAATCAAGAGGCCCCAGTTGCACACAGCAGGGGAAAACACACGAACAACCATATCCAGCACAAAGGCTGGCAGAAAAATCAGTAGACTATATTGGAAAATTGTCAACCATTGGTACTAATTTGCACAAGTGATGATCTCTATTTTCACACAGCCGAATAAAAACACGTGGACCAACACATCCACCACAAGGCTGGCAGATTGGGTACACTAAATTGCAAAAATTGGCAAGCATTGGTGCTAAATTGCACAAACAAGGGTTCCTAGTTGCACACAGCAGCGGGAAAACACACGGACCACCAAATAAAAAACAAAGGCTGGCAGCTTGGATAGAGAATATTGGGAAATTGGCAAGCATAGGTACTAATTTGCACAGGTAATGGTCCCTAATTGCACACAACAGGGGGAAACACATGACCTAGGAGAACCACCACAAGGCTGGCAGATTGGCTATATTATCTCAAAAATTGTCTACCACTGCTCCTAATTTGCACGCAAGGGGTAACAGAGTTGCACACCACGGGGGAAAACACTCATAAAAAACACCAGATCCACCGCGAGGCTACAATCCACAGACGAGGCTCTATCGCCGCGAACCACTCATCCTCCCTAAACCACTCATCACGTACGTATATGCACGAGCTCTCCCCCTACTGCAACGCAAAAACGACGGGATGAGCACAACCCTAGCCCACACCTGCCAATCCGATAGTTTCCCAAACGAAGTAGTCCGCGGGGGCGACCTCAACCTCGCCGGAAAATGAGTTCGACCTCCCTAACCCCGACCGCGACCTCGAGTTCGACCTCTACCTCGACCTCCCTGACAACGACTGCGACCTCACCAGAAAACGAGTGACCTCACCAGAAAAAAGGAGGGCGAGCAAGTGGAGAAACAAGCAGGGGCGAGGAGCACGCATAGGAGCAGTACCTGTGCCGCCGCGGACGACGATCCTCGCGGCGCGCCCCACCGTCGACCACAACCCGGCGGATTTGGAACTACCTCCGAGCACCAACCAACGGCGAAAGCAAAGGGGGAAAGAGGAGGAATGTGCGGCGAGAGGTGGGGTGGACGGGGTAATGGCACGAAATTCCAAACCGCCACCCACTACGCACGAGCGGCTAATACACTGGAGAACTGCCTAATCCTCTATGACATGTGGGTCCCATGGGGGGTTTATCTCACGCGGCGCGGCGCAATCGGACCAGGCAACCGGTCCACGCGCGGGCCCGAGCGGCTTGGCCCCACCAGCCAACCAGGGGACACCTGGACACACCGCACTGTCGATCGAGACGAGATCGAGCGGCTCTCGTTCGGCCGCTCGTTCTCTCCGTTCAGTGCGCGACCACTTTTTAGATTTTGGGTATAAAGTTGAGCTAGAGACAACTTATATTCTTTAGTTACAGCAGCCATATGCAAATATTTGTCACATTTTCGAGTCCATCCCACTGGATCTGCCCCCTCAAACCTGGGAAAATCCACCTTAGTCCCTTTTGTGATGGGTTTCATGAACCGGGCTTTCAATTCCTGTTCATATGTTTTCAAATATCTCTATGTTGATTGAACTAGCTACATGCTGGAGTATAAGCTTGTACCGGGACTGGTTCTGGGGAGTGTGTTCATTTCCACTTTCTGGTGCCTGCTGTGTATGCATGCTAGGAGGTAACATATGGTCTGATGATCCTGATAGGTGGTAAATTTATCACACTGCCTGTTGTATCACTAAAGATACTAAGCTCCCACGAATTGAGAGCTCCTGGTGAATCACGGTGTGTGTGTGAAGTCGGTTATGAGCATGGTTGTTATTTTTGTTAGGGTGCTTAGCTGTATATGGGCTTGCCCGTGTCGGTTGCTGGGCCTTTTTTGCTTCCGTGTTGGCGGCTATTGTGGGCTTTCGCATCTCGATTGGTCTCGTGGACGAGGGTTCCACAAGGGTTATACCGAGAGCAACTAGTTAACGAGCGCTCCTTCAGGAGCCTCGCAGCGATCAGTGTCACTTGATGCGCTCTCAGCCATTCGCCATGTGTCGCGCTCTGGACGCTTTCTCTGGATTTTTTTGCACACATTTTTGGCTTTTTAGCGGGTTTTTTTCGATGTTTTGGTTTTCCACCAGTCTTCCTTAGCTTTTCGATAAAAAAATTTGAACTTTTTTTGGGCAAAAAATGCATTTTCTTTTTTTCTTTCGCGAGAGTCACGGCCATGCCTCTTGGAAATGAAAAAAAATGTGTTTTCTGTTTTTTTCTTTCGCGAGAGTCATAGTTGTGCTTTCGCGAGTCACGGTCGTGCCTCTCGGAAATGAAAAAAACGCGTGTTCTGTTTTTTTCTTTCGCGAGAGTCACGGCTTTGCTTCCGTGAGAGGCATGGTTGTGCTTTCGTGAGAGTCACGGCCGTGCCTCTCGGAAACGGAAAAAACACGTTTTTTGTTTTTTTTCTTTCGTGAGTCACGGCTTTGCTTCCGCGAGAGGCACAATTGTGTTTCGCGAGAGTCATGGCCGTGCCTCTCGGAAACGGAAAAAACATGTTTTTTTGTGAGAGTCACGGTTTTGCTTTCGCGAGAGGCACGGTTGTGCTTTCACGAGACTCACGGCCATGCCTCCTCGGAAAGAAAAAAAATGCGTTTTCTCGTTTTTTCCGCGAGAGGCACATTTGTGATTTCGTGAGAGGCACGGACATGTCTCTTTCGGAAGGGAAGAAACCTGTGCTCCCGGTTTGGTTTCTTTGTCCGGTTTTTTCATGATTTTTTTGCCAAAACCTATCAACATGGGATCTAGTTTTGAAGATCTCGACGCAAGGAATCCAACGGTGAAAGCGGTTCGAGATTTGGACGCGCGGTTTAAGAGATAAAGCATTTTGAATAAACGGATCTATGAAAAAAAGGAAAACTCCTAGGTTGCGACAAGAGACGCACATGCAGCACGCCACTTGTCGCAACCTGGGAGGTTGGAGTGATCTTTGCAACGAGTACTCCTCAACTAGTGATTTCCTGTTATACCCAGCCGCATGTCTCTATCGGGAATCAATGATCCCACCGCTGCCACCCTGCCCGTTGGTGGCAGACCCTATTTGACGCTTGCTAGCGTCAAATGGTTGTGCTTTCGCTGAGGCGACCCGCCGGTTGGGCCGGCCCATGTATAGGGTTCGCCTTTTTTCCGTTCGCTACAGCTTCCTTCGCTGTTTCCCGCATTATTTTATTGTTTTCCTTTCTGTGGTTTTTTGCTTCTGTTTTTTTCAATGTTTTGTCCGGTTTTCAGTGGTTTTGTTCTAATTTTTTTGGTTTGGTCTGTTTTTCCTTTTGATTTTTTCTTTTTTGTTTATTTTCTTCTTCTTCTTCTTTTCTTTACAGTGTCTTATATAAAAAGTTCACCTCCTATTACAAAAATTTTCATTGTATATTAGTAAATGTTTCACCGTACATTATGAAAAGTTCACTATGCATTACAAAAATGTTCATCCCATTCCTTCGCCATTTTAGTTGTTTTCGAAGAAGATCGGTTCTAGCATTTTGATGTTCTACTTGAGCCTGCTGTAGTATAGGTGACTTGATGTGCGATGTTCCACCTACGACCGGTTGTTTTTCAGGTGCATCACGAGAACATTGGGGTTGCATAGATTTTGTAGGGGATTTGTATCTGTATTGTTCTAACACAATGGCAGAAATGGGGAATCAAGTCATCAACACAACCTGGCTTACAGAGGGAGGGTTTAACCTTCAGATAAGTGGTGGTAAACATGATTTTCTTTTTGACAGGAGCGGCAAACAGGATTAACGACAACTGAATGGTAAACGGTAAAAAGGAGGATATCGGCCGCTGAGCAACTGTAACTCGTGCATGGAGCGATGACAGTCTTCTGAAGAAATGGACAATCTTCTGATGATACTTGACATTTCATCAATTACACACGATCGAGGTCATAGCTGGGAGGTGTGTCATGTGACTGGTCAGGAACGCCACCTCATGTGTCATGCTGATCTGCACCAGGCTCTCCTGGATAGCAGAAAACACATATTTGACCCGAGGACGAAATCAATTCAAGATTTGAACTACTTCTGAATTTTTTTCACAAACTGATCATTTTGTGTGGCGCCTGATAGCCGAGCGCTGCACTCCACCATGCAACGCCATTGTCTTAGGCGTCGCACTCTCAGCCAGCGTGGCAGCCCGGGGCCAGGCGCGGCCCCACAGCCAGCCGTGCAGCGCCTAAGCCATAGGCGCCACACCTGTAATGTACAATGCTTAGCGCTTAGGCGTAGTACAGTGACTTAAGCGCATCGGCCCAGCCCTCGCAGGCAGTTCTTCCCCCTCTCCAGGAAGTTGCTCTTTGGATAGAGAGCAGCGGTGGTGCCCCCATCGGATCCCCCCACCCCTCTTAGATATGAAGATTTAATCCGTGGATTCGATCTCCAATCCTCCTACTAGATAAACTCCTCCGTTCCCTTTCTTTTCCTCCGAAAATTCGTTGCCATTTTAGAGATTTGTCCAAGATTTGGTGGAACCCTTGATTTGCTTGATTTAGGATGTGTAGTCATAGTGGTACTACCCTAGTGTTGTTCATTAGTTCACAATATATGATTCTTGTTAGTGAAACCCTAGATTGTTTAGTTTTTTTTAGATATATATATATATGAGATGCCTAGTTTTGTAGATAAATATGAGATGTTGAGTTTTGTAGACATATATGAGATGTTTACTTTTTTTAGATATATATTAGATGTTGAGTTTATTTGAAATATGAGATGTTGAGTTC
>NC_041388.1:432821874-432825735 GCF_002162155.2 Triticum dicoccoides
AGGCGCTGCACTATACAGTGTAGCCACTACAAAAAAAAATACACTTTCGTGATGATACGTGTTTGTTACAGTAGGTCGCGTTTTTTGTCATGCATGTACATCCATGACGATTTTATGACAGAATCAAGATAGTCATACCTGTGCTGTCGTAGAAGTGTTCCATGACATTACCAAAATTATCATCACGGAAGTGTCCACTTCCATGACAATAAATCGCGCGTCATAGAAGTGCTTTAATCAAGGGTGACCGACACGTGGTATCCACCGTAACGGAACGCCGTTAAGCTATCGGGTCCGGTTTTGGATCCGATAACCCGTTAACAGCTGTCGGATTTCGGGTTCCGGCAGACCCTTGAGGTTGGAACACTGGGGTGCGCGCGGAGATTTCGCCTCCTACCTACCTGCACCCTCCGCCTTGCTAGGATCTAAACTATGGAAAGAACAACACAAGAGACACAGGGTTTATACTGGTTTGGGCCACCGTTGTGGTGTAATACCCTACTCCAATGTGTGGTGTGGTGGATTGCCTCTTGGGCTCATGATGATGAACAACACAAGGAAGAACAGCCTCGTGAGGGTCTGTTCTTGGTCGGGGCGATGAACTGCTAGGAGGAGCTCAGTCACCTTTCTCTCTCTCTCTCTCTCTCTCTCTCTCTCTCTCTCTCTCTCTCTAGCCCTTCGGTCCTCTATCCTGTCTAGCGGGTGGTTGATCCTATTTATAGGGGCCCTGGTCCTCTTCCCAAATATTGAGCGGGAAGGGAGCCAACAATGGCGGGCTAATTTGAAGGGGGACAGCTAGTATCAACTATCCTGACAAAAGTAGTCTTCGCCTGCGCAAAGCTCTGGTGATGATGCCGTCTTGGGCTCCACGGTGACCTCCGTCTCGTAGTCCTCCTGGTCTTGGTCTCGTTGCACCGAAATTGCAACCTTTGCCTGATGCCTCGGTACTCCGCGGCTGCGCTTGCCCCCTTTGCTCCAAAGAGGAAAGGAGGACACTGCGCGGGCTGGCACCCGCCTGGCGTCCTTGGTTGTCATGGCTTGCGTCATGGGCACCTCGTGAGGTACCCCGCCTTGATCTCTCCGCCTCCTCGTGAGCCAGCCTGACGAGGCCGCGCCCGAGGAAGCTCTGCATCGTCCGCCCCACGAGGCTTGGCCCCTCGCGAGGGTCTTGGGTTTGTGTTGGTGAAGATGGGCCGCGCTGGGCCCCCTTTTGAGCCACGCCACAGGCCGCAGGCAGGCAAGTCTAGGGACCCCCGTTCCCAGAACGCCGATAGTAGCCCCCGGGCCCAAGGCGCGCCCGGACTTGGCCGTGCAGGGAGGCGGAAGGGCAAGAGAGAAGCGCCGTAGGCCCTAACAGCCTGCGGCCTTGGGTGTCTCCACTTCCCCATGGCGTCTCGGCAACTGCACGGATTGGACAAGTCCCTGCATGCAAAGCGGGTCATAATTACCTGCGATCGTGGGGGCCGTTGGTTGGCCATCGCCAGTTATAAGTATGGACCGGCGCGCGCCCTTCCAGTTCATCCCTCATTGCTTCTCCCTTTCTTCATGGCCCCGTCAAGGAGGTTCTCGGCCGCAGAGAAGGGGAAGGCTCACCAGGTTGAGTCTGCCTCTTCCCCGCCCAAGCGCGGCCGAGGGCGCCCTCGCAAACATTCGGTGGCCACCACGGTGGCTCCCTGCGGCCGCGGAGGCGTTCTTCAGTACATCGACGGGCGGATTGCTGCGGCCGGGGGGCGCGCTCCGGCTGCGCGTCCCCGTAGGCCGCGCTCTCGCGCTGCCGAAGTGCTGCCAGTATAAACCCGGCTTCCACTTCCTCGCTTCCTCCTTGGCGAGCTCCCGGCCGGTGCCCCGTGCGGCCTCTGGCTCCAGGCCGACGGCTGCTGCAGCCGGGCCTCATGGGTCTCACTGGAGGTCCCCGCGGCCGAGAGCCTGTCCCTGGCCCGCGGGTGGCAGACGTTTGCCCGCGCGTGTGGCCCGAGCCGTCGGTGCACCCTACACTTCAAATTCGACGGTGATGCCACCCTCTACGTAAGGATGTTTGGGGAAGATGGTCGCCGCGCAGGGTGTTGCCCCGAGGGTGACGACCGCGGCTGGGAACCCAGCTCCAGCGATGATGGAGAGGGCAGCGCTCGCGCGGCTGGCAGCACTCGGGGTTCCTCAAGCTTCTCCGGCCCTTCTTCAGGCGGCGACTCTTCTAGCGGTGGCCGCGGTCAGCCTCCATGCCGCCGTATCTGCTTGGGAGGTGGCAATGTGTCCGCCCGCCGTCGCGCCCTGGTGAAGCACGAGAGGGAGTCCGCCTGAGCTCCGGAGGCAGCTCAGACCTTCTCTGTGGGCCGGTGTGAGGCGAGCTGCACCAGATTTGTCCTTTCTTTTCCTTTTTCCTGTATAATAAAGACAATAGGGTGGAGCCCCGCGGGGGCGTGTTTGGGTTATTGCTGTTAACCATCGTTTTGCTTTCGTTATTGTAACTTCCGGCTACGCACCCGCGCATGGATAATTCTTGGCCCCGGACGTGGGGGGCGACCGACCCAGGCCCTTTGTTTGTGTCGCGGTGCTCGTGGGGCACGGACTGGAGGGGTGCTCCTGTGATGGGCCCAGGTCGCGAACCCTTTGAATGACCAGGGTAGGAACACTCGCGAGGGCGCTCGGCTACCCCCCCCTCGTGAGGCCTTGCACAAGAGAAATCGAGGTAGGAGAGCGAAAAGTCGAAGAACCACAAGCCAAAGACGGCAACAACTTCAATAAAATTTCAAACGAGAAGGAACAAGCCAACTGCGGAAAGCAAATGAAAAGCTGCGTCCGGCACCTAATCTAGTCTTCCACGTCTTCTCACCAGCGCGGAGCTAAGTGCTACCACTGGGCGTGGGAGGGAGCCCCAGGGCCTGAGGCCGACGCTCCTGAGACTCCGGGGCGTGTACAGCCCCAACTCATTATTACGTGAGAGTGTCACAGGCGGCGAGCTTCACATGCGTTGGCCTTCTTCACAGGCTCCGGGCCTTTTGCAAAACGTGATAGCTTCACAGGCATTCGCCTTCTTCACAGGCTCCAGGCCTTTTCCAAAACGCGATAGCTTCACAGGCATTCGCCTTCTTCACAGGCTCCGGGCCTTTTCCAAAACGCGATAGCTTCACAGGCATTCGCCTTCTTCACAGGCTCTGGGCCTTTTCCAAAACGCGATAGCTTCACAGGCATTCGCCTTCTTCACAGGCTCCGGGCCTTTTCCAAAACGCGGTAGCTTCATAGGCATTCGCCTTCTTCACAGGCTTCGGGCCTTTTCCAAAACGCGATAGCTTCACAGGCATTCGCCTTCTTCACAGGCTCTGGGCTTTTTTAAGGGTAGAGCCTCCGGAGGTGCTGGATGTTCCACGCATTCTGGACTGGCACCCCCTCCTGAGTCTCCAAGCGCGCGGAGCCGGGCCTGGAAACATGAACAACTTTGAACGGTCCCTCCCACATGGGAGAGAGCTTGTGCAGCCCCTCCCTGGAGAGAACCCGCCTAAGCACGAGGTCTCCTACCTCGAGAGTTCTGGGGCGGATGTTGCGGCAGTGATATCGCCGCAATGCTTGTTGGTACCTCGCCGCTCGTAGCGCGGCTTCTCGGCGACGTTCCTCCCCCAGCACGAGGTCCATCCCCCGCATGGCGTCCTGCTGCGCCTCGTCAAACGCCAAGACCCACGCGGAGCGACGTCTAACCTCGTGAGGGAGGACCGCTTCGGCTCCGTAGACCAGGAAGAACGGGGTCTCTCTAGTCGGCTTGGTCGCGGTTGTGCGGATGGACCACAACACGGACTGCAGCTCGTCGTACCAACCTCTGCCGCAGGCCTCCAGCTTCTTCTTAAACGTCCTGGTCTTGAGGCCCCTCAG
>NC_041388.1:432825994-432849184 GCF_002162155.2 Triticum dicoccoides
TGAGGCACTGAAGGCTTGACGAGGTGACGCTATGCGGGGCTGCCGCGGCCAGAGCTCAGCCATCCAGGTTTGTCGGTGTTGCAGGGACGGACCCATGCGCAAGCATCATGCCATTTGGGAGCAGGTCCGTTAGTTGGCGTCAGCTGAGCAGGCGACTGGGTAAAACACATTAGCCGCGAAGGAGTGGATTCGTTCAAACAAATGCTGGGAATGCAGACATCACTGGGTCAGGCCCGAGCGACTTGGGGATCATGCAGCCTGAGGGGCGCCCCCAACAAGGTAAGCTAACAACATGGAATAAAAAAGGGATACACACCGCAGGGACGGACCCACGCGGCCTGGGAATAATGCAGCCCTGGGGGGGCGCTCCCAGCTGGAAGTAAAACTGGAAAGGTGTCACCTGATGATGTTGAGGACGAAGGACCGTTGATGTAGCAGGCTCGGTGGGCTGCGGGAGCCAATCCTCATGAGCCCCCAGGCCCAGGGGCCCCGGGAGGCTCCGGAGGCACTGGCGGCTCCTCGCGGGCCATCTCCATCCCTGCCAGGGCAGCAGAACGCCTGGCCTCTCGTGCCTCCGTGATGCCCCTCATGAGGCGCTGGTACACGTCAGCCGCGCTCGGCAGGCCGTAAGGCATGCGAACGTAGCTGTGGGGTGGGCCTCCGCAGCGCCCCACTCACGAGGGCCAGAGGCGCTCCAAAGAGGCGACTCGGTTGAGCCCTGGTATGTCGATGCAGACGCGCAGCCCACCATCCTCGCCTGGATGGGGAGCCACTGCTGGTAGGCGGCGGCCGCCTTTCACGACTCTTGACTCCTGTAGCTCCTGAATGGCCTTGCTGACGAACTCCTGAGGGTCTGGATCTCCTTGCCTTGCTCCTTCCTGAGGGAAACGTGCTTCGAAACACACCTCCATGTGGTGCCCAAGCACCTCCCTCGTGACCCTAGCTAGGTCGGTGGCCCTCCAGGGGAGAGCCCCCGAGCCCTGCCTGAGGAGGGCGCTGGGCGCGCTTTCCTATGCGATGGAAGGAGGCTCCCCCTGGGCAGGCGCGGGCCTAGAGGGGCCTGTCTCCTGAGTGGTCGGGCTGGACGATGTCTTCTTCTTCTTAGGGGCGGTCTCAGGAGGCCTCCTGCTTCCACGATCCGGGTCTTCTAGTGACGCGGCCTGAAAGGCTCGTTCCAGGGAACACACCGCGTCCTTTTCTTCACAGGGCACCGTGATGACTCCGCCGCTTCCTGGCATCTTGAGGACGTTGTAGCCGTGGTGAGTTACGACCATGAACTTGGCCAGTGCTGGGTACCCAAGGATGGCGTTGTACGGCAGGCGAATGTGAGCGACGTCGAAGTCGATGAGCTCGGTGCGGTAGTTGTCGTGTGCCCCGAAGGAGACAGGGAGGCGGACCTGCCCAATCGGGACCGTGGAGCCGTCGGTGATACCAGAGAAAGGCTTGGTTGGCTGAAGCTGGCTGTAGGGCACTTGGAGGTTGTTGAATGTTTCCATGGACAGGACGTTGAGCCCTGCCCCACCGTCGATGAGGGTCTTGGTGACCACCACGTTGCTGATGATTGGGGAACACAGCATCGGGAGGACTCCGGCTGTAGCCGCACACTTGAGCTGATCTGCTGAGCTGAATGTGATGGCGCACGCCGACCACCTGAGAGGGCGCGTGGCTTCGAGCCTGGGGAGGACTGTGTTCACTTCGTGGGCGAACTGCTTGAAGATGCGCTGAGAGGCTGGGGCTTGCGCCCCGCCCAAGATGCAGGCGATCGCGCGCGGCTCCTGGAAGCCCCCAGCCCCCTCGTCCTGGTGGCGGTCTTTGTTTCTTCTTGGCTGTGGCGGCAGCGGTGGGAGGCCTGCGTTGCCTTGCGGGCGATCCTCGCGAGGCTGATCCCTCCAGTCCCCCTCGCGAGGCTGATCCCTCCAGCCTCCCTCGCGAGGCGGGTCTTGCCAGCGATCCTCGCGAGGTTGGTCGCGCCACCCGTGGCGTGGGCCACGGTCTTCCCAGTGTCCTGCGTTCCTTCCTCCTCCTCGGCCGTAGCCCCGGTCACTGCGGTCAAGGCAACGGCCGATCCTTCCTTCTCGCACGTCTTGACATTCGTTGGTGTTGTGGGTGTGGAGGTTGTGGTACACACAGTACCGGCCGCCCTTGGAAGGTTCGTGCTGATCTCTGCCTCGCTTGGTGTCTGGTTCTGCCGCGAGCACGTCAGCCCCCTTGCGCTTCACATCCTTGGCCTTGGGCTTCTTCTCCTCTGGGTCCACGACACGCAGCTCGAGGAGGGAGAGACGCCCTTCCTCGGCCCTAGCGCACTTGGTTGCCAGGTTGAACAGCTCCAAGGAAGTGCACAGGTCTTCATGCATCGCCAGCTCCTCCTTCATCTTGACGTCGCGCACGCCGTCGGAGTAGGCCGAGATGATGGCCTCCTCGGTCACCTTGGGAATCTTGAGGCGCGCGTTGTTGAAGCGCTGGATGTACTTCTGCAGGGTCTCCCTGGGCTGTTGCTTGATGCGGTGCATGTCTCTTATGGCGGGTGGCCGGTCGCAAGTGCCTTGGAAGTTGGCGATGAAGCGGGTGCGCATCTCGTCCTAGGAGGAGATTGTGCCTGGAGCCAGGTTCAGGAGCCAGGTGCAGGCCCCGTCCTTGAGTGCCATGGGGAACCAGTTCGCCATGACCTTCTCGTCTCCGTTGGCAGCTTCGATGCCCAGCTCGTAGAGCTGGAGGAACTCCGCAGGGTCAGCCGCGCCGTCGTAGCGAGGAGGCAAGTCCGGCTTGAACTTGCCGGGCCACGCGGCGCTGCGTAGCTCGGCGGTGAAGGCGCGACAGCCTGCTGTGGCCATGGGAGGTCTTGGATGCCGGGGAGCTTGGTCTTGGATATCCCCACGCGCTGCACCTGGGAGCAGCGCGGGGTCTTGACGCGCGGGAGCAGGAGCATGGTCGCGACGTGCTGGAGCAGGGAGCGCCCGGGCAGCTTCTTGCGGGCGAGGGACTTCTTGACAGCTCGGCTCTTGCTACGCTAGCGCCTGATGGAGCGGGTCCTGCCCAGGGGCCACACGCCTTGGATCCATGGCGCCTTCCTGGGGAGGAGGCGGTTGGGGCGCCGCCGGAGCTTCATTGCCCGCGCGGGGCAGGGTGCGGTGCAGCGGAACGGACGGCGCAGGAGAGCCCCCTGCGGCACGGACGAGCTCGGCGACGTGGTCGAGCCATTCTTCGTAGACGTCGTCGATGGGGCGGTAGCGCAGGAGCTCGTTCGCCGCGATGAGTGTAGGTCGAGCCTCCATGGGCGCGCGGAGCGCGCGGGACGAAGAAACAGCTGGGGTGAGCGAGGGAGTTGCTGTGCAGCCGTCTTGCCGCACGGACGGATGCTGGGACGATGCTTGCCGCTCGTCCCTTGCTGGGCCGGTGGCGGCGTTGATGGCAGGTGACGGGGAACGGCGAGGGTGCCCGCCGACAGGGGCCGTCTGGGCGACGCGGGAAGCGAGCGCGGCCCGGCGCTCGGCGCGGGCCCGACAAGCGTCAGA
Organism: Triticum dicoccoides; assembly: GCF_002162155.2. Classification (NCBI taxonomy): domain Eukaryota; kingdom Viridiplantae; phylum Streptophyta; class Magnoliopsida; order Poales; family Poaceae; genus Triticum; species Triticum dicoccoides. The sequence goes on from NC_041388.1 coordinate 432,829,507, forward strand.
CATGGGCGTGATGGTCGGAGGAGAACGGGGTGGTGGAAGACGAATCCCGGCGCACCCCTACCTGGCGCGCCAAATGTCGGATTTCGGGTTCCGGCAGACCCTTGAGGTTCGAACACTGGGGTGCGCGCGGCGATTTCGCCTCCTACCTACCTGCACCCCTCCGCCTTGCTAGGATCTAAACTATGGAAAGAACAACACAAGAGACACAGGGTTTATACTGGTTCGGGCCACCGTTGTGGTGTAATACCCTACTCTAGTGTGTGGTGTGGTGGATTGCCTCTTGGGCTGATGATGATGAACAACACAAGGAAGAACAGCCTCGCGAGGGTGTGTTCTTGGTCGGGGCGATGAACTGCTAGGAGGAGCTCAGTCACCTTTCTCTCTCTCTCTCTCTCTCTCTCTCTCTCTCTCTCTCTCTCTTTAGCCCTTCGGTCCTCTCTCCTGTCTAGCGGGTGGCTGATCCTATTTATAGGGGCCCTGGTCCTCTTCCCAAATATCGAGCGGGAAGGGAGCCAACAATGGCGGGCTAATTTGAAGGGGGACAGCTAGTATCAACTATCCTTACAAAAGTAGTCTTCGCCAGCGCAAAGCTCTGGTGATGATGCCGTCTTGGGCTCCACGGTGACCTCCATCTCATAGTCCTCCTGGTCTTGGTCTCGTTGCACCGAAATGGCAACCTTTGCCTGATGCCTCGGTACTCCGCGGCTGCGCTTGCCCCCTTTGCTCCAAAGAGGAAAGGAGGACACTGCGCGGGCTGGCACCCGCCTAGCGTCCTTGGTTGTCATGGCTTGCGTCATGGGCACCTCGTGAGGTACCCCGCCTGATCTCTCCGCCTCCTCGTGAGCCAGCCTGACGAGGCCGCGCCTGAGGAAGCTCCGCATCGTCCGCCCCGCGAGGCTTGGCCCCTCGCGAGGGTCTTGGGTTTGTGTTGGTGAAGATGGGCCGCGCTGGGCCCCCTTTTGAGCCACGCCGCAGGCTGCAGGCAGGCAAGTCTGGGGACCCCCGTTCCCAGAACACCGACAACAGCCCAGACCAATGGGGATTTTCACGTGTAAAATCATCATTGGCCGCAGGAAACACATGTTGCCTCACCGTTGGGACAGATTTCATCCACTCATTGGACAGGAGGCACCTATGATAGGTCGACACGTGGCACGGCCCAACAGTGGCCCATTCCGGTGAAAAAGGCCGGCCCAGTAAAAATTAGCAAGCCGGCCCATATAAGGCCTACTTGTGTCAAGTCCATTTAAGCCCATGGCCCATACGAGATGTGCCAATTCGGCCCGTCAATGACCCGTTAAAGATTTGGCACCATTGCATCCCATCGTTAGTTCGAGCCTGTTAACAACCCGCTATATATTTGGGCTCAATATCGGCCTGATGAGATTTCGGCCTGTTAACGGCCCATTTAATGAATGGGCCAATTTTTAGGATGTACATCTTTCGGCCTTTTAGCGACCCATTTAAATGTTGGGCTAATTTCCGGCCCGGTGTGTCTTTCAGCTTGTTGACGGCCCATAAATCTGATGGGCCATTTGTAGTCGGAGCTGAGTTTCGGCCTTTTAGCGGCCCATTTAAGTGTTGGGACAATTTCTGGTACGGTGTCACTTTCAGCCTGTTGACGGCCCATAAATCAGTTGGGCCATTTGTAGTCGGACCTGAGTATTGGCCTTTTGGTGAGCCATTTAAGTGTTGGGCCCATTCCCGGCCCCGTGTGCCTTTCGACTTGTTAACGGACCATAAATGAGTTGGGCCATTTGTAGTCAGACCTTAGTTTTGGCCTTTTAATGGCCCATGCCCTTCATGGTCCAATACCAGCCCAGTTTCTCTTTTGTCCTGCTAAAGGCCCACAACACAGTGGCCGTTTACAATACGACCTGACTTTCGGCCTCTTAGCGGCCCATGCTCTTCATGGTCCAGTACAAGCCCGCTGTCTCTTTCGGCCTGCTAAAGGCCTACAATATAGTTGGGCCATATGTAGCCCAAACTTAGTAACGGCCTGTTAACGGCCCGTGAAATAAATTGGGGCCACCTGTTGCCCGCTTTGATGTCGGCCTGTTAACGACCCGGGAGGTAAGAGGGCCGACCATTAACCTTCGGCCTAGTAACGGCCCATTAACTTAATGGCCCACTAAAGTTTGTTCATGTCTTTAGGCCAAATTAGATAGTGTGAGCCCATTACGACGAGCAATTATGCACAGGACCAAAACCGATCAAGCAAAGGTACGACATATAGGGAATAACGTTGCACATCCAGCATATATTACAGGAAATTACATCCACTGGGCAATCAAAGATTGATGCCAGTGCAAATAAATGAGCAGAACCTAACCATCTACAACATCACAATCTGCAACCTTAGCACAGATGATGCCCATAAGCATGTGGGCAAGTTCTTGCTGCTTTGCTTCACTGTCTCTGAAAACATTGATCAGTTGTTGTGTCACACGACTCTGCACCTCTAATTCATGCACCATTTCCATCATTGCTTCAGCCATTAATTGGTTCACAAACATACATTTATTCCGTTGCATTCGAGATAGAGGATACTGAACAGATTTAGACGACGATTTTGGCAGGCTTGTATTATTGATAGTGGAGAGTGTCTCGACCACTGCATCATAACATAAATTAGGACGAGAACCAAACAGATTAATCATGAGTTATTGCCATATTACCTGGCCTAGATTTACTGGAAAGAAACAATGGGGTTGCCTTGTTGTTTTTAGAGTTTGTCTTCTTATCTTCAGCAGCCTGCACAAAATTAACACACTAGCATTGCTATCATTGGCCAAGTCAGATAATAGGAAAGCAACATTGACACAACGAACGTTTGGGCAACTAGCCTACACCAAATGAACACAATATGGCGCAGCTATCATCCTCCAGGTAAGGTAATATGAAAGCAACATTGACACAATGAACGAATGGGCAACCAGAGAAGCACTACAATTCAGTAATGTGCGTGATATGAGATAGTACATTCATGCAGCTCAGTATGCAAAACTACTAGGCATTTTTCCTTACAAAAATCAACATTGGCGCCTTTAACATTTTGCTATAACTAATTTTAGATCAGATAAAGGTTAGATTCACACCGATTAACAAAATACATGCTGATGTAAAAATATAGTGATATACAACAGGTAGTTACATCAGCATTGGAGCACAGAGAATTCTCGCAAGATATTTTCCTCGAATACAATCCCAATGGAGGAAGTCTTGTATCGTTTAACCTTATTTTCTAAAAGAGAGATGGGTAAGAAACATGTAGAAAATATGATCAGAATGCTATAAAATTTCATGATGCGAGGATACGCACACGCTTCTTAGAATGGAGTTGACATTCTTTTGCTGGACTGGAGTGGACTAGTTCTTTGGCCACTAGAATCTGCTTATTATCAGTGGGAGTTGGGTTTCTCTGTGCTGGAGCAGTATCTATGAAAAATGGAGTTGGTTTATTATCTCCTGGCGTTTGGATCTTTTGCAAAGACCTGGTTTGTAACCCTTCAGATTCTAACATAGCCGTCTTCCCCTTGCATGCCTTATATAGAAGAATGGTGATTCAGTTATAAAACATGCTACAATAGAGATGGAATAGGTACTGAAGAATAGAAAGGCATGACATATTGACATGTATTCCCTCCATCCGGAAATAAATGGATGGGTCTAGGCGTATTTCAGTTCTAGATACATCCAGTTTTATCCATTTCTGCGACATTTAATCCGGACGGAGGGAGTATGATGTAAGAGCTAGGGATACGACAGGACAACACAGTAAGAAAAACACTGAAAAACCCGCTACAGAACCAAAGTAATCAAACCCACTGATATGAGATAGTACACTCGTGCAGCTCAGGGTGCAAAACTACCAGGCAGTTTTCCTTGCAAAAATCAACATTGTGGCCTTTAATCATACATTTTGCTACAACTAAATTTAGATCAGATAAACGTTGGATTCACGCCGATTAACAAAATACACGCTGATGTAAAAATATAGTGATATACAACAGGTACTTACATCTACATTGGAGCACAGAGAATTCCTGCAAGAATCTTTCCTCATAAACGATACCATTGCAGAAATTCTTCTATTTGTTAAGCTTATTTTCTAAAAGAGAGATGGGTAAGAAACATGTAGAAAATATGATCAGCATGCTATAAAATTTCATGATGCAAGGATACGCACATGCTTCTTAGAATTGAGTTGACATATTTTTGCTGGACTGGAGCGAACTAGTTCTTTGGCCACTGGAATCTGTTTATTATCAGTAGGAGTTGGGTTTCTCTGTGCTGGAGCAGTATCTATAAAAACTGGAGTTGGTTTATTATCTCCTGGTGTTTGGATCTTTTGCAAAGGCCTTGTTTGTAACCCTTCAGATTCTAATATAGTCATCTCCCCCTTGCATGCCTTGTATAGAAGAATGGTGCTTTAATTATAAAACATGCGATAGCAGAGAGATGGAATAGGTACTGAAGAATAGAAAGGCATGACATATTGACATGTATTCCCTCCATCCGGAAAAAATGGATGGGTCTAGGCGTATTTTAGTTCTAGATACATCCTTTTTTATCCATTTCGGCAACATGAAATTTGGACGGAGGGAGTATGGTGTAAAAGCTAGGGATACAACAGGACAACACAGCAAAAAACACACTAGTTGAATGTAAAACTGTATGCTAGTGGAATACGTACAGAAATAACTAAGGCAACATACACGTGTATGATTCGGAAAATAAGATGGCATTGCAACAGAGCACTAGAACAACACTTCAATGTAAAAAAACATGGTATGGTAGATAGATGAAGTACATACTGATGAATAACAACGCATAAGATATTCAGAAGCATGATGTCCAAATTAAGCAGATGGCATTGCGATAGAGTAGAATGACAGTACATCAATTTGAAAACATGTTATCATGAATGGAATAGGTACTGAAAAACAAGAAGGCATGACATATTTACATGCATGATCAGCATGCTAAGCACATGGCATTGCAACAGAGTAGATACACTCCAGGACATTATATGCATGTTGTACCCATATCACAGGCCAAGTTAGAGCAAGGAACTTGTGGGGTGAAGAGGATTCATCATCTTTCTACAATTCTTCTGAAGAACTGCCTTTACATGTTCCATCATATTGGGTATCATTGACATCAAGTTTATTGGTCTTTACATTGCTCCGTGAGGTTCTTGTGGATATATCAGTGTGTGCAATTATATCTGACATGCATGGAAGACAACTAGTAGTTAGATTTATGTAATGAGTGCCTGTAGGAGACGACATAAATAGTAGGACTGGGGTTAACTAGCAGCAACAGGTCTCATAAACTAAAGGGAGGACACAGATGAAAGCTACAGAATATGTATCATTTGTACTCGAGATTAACTAGATGGCACACAAAAGTATTAAAGAACAACATAGGTAATACTAGAAGTGGTATAATACTATAATCACCAGCCTGTGGGATAGCATTGGCTGACGGATGATAACTATGGAACAGCGATACCTAAAGAACAAGTATCTTAGCTGAACTATGGAACATCGTTAACTCCTGAACAAGACCCGTAAGAGATCAGCATGAATATACAGTGAAATGTGATGATCTATTTTCCATGCTTAGATGAATAACAAAGCCATAAATGTTGCACACAAGTAAGATGAGGGTACAACCTATCTGGCTGCCATCCATTGGAGTGAGCATCATGTGCTGACTTGTTGATGGCCCTGCAGTTGTTGTGGTTGTCCGTTGGGCACGCGCATTCGATGTAGGGAACTATTGAGTGGGGACTATAGCTCCCTTCTGGTGTATGCTTCCCTTGTTGGAGCAGCTGCGGTGAGTCGGAAGACGGTGTGTCTGAAGATGCAGATAACGCATAATGTTAAGAACGACATATCTCTTTGATCTGAAGAAATACACTAGGAGATCAACAGCAAGGTACGAGAGTGGTCACACGTCTGTTGACCGAAGACTAAATTTGGGTCACACGATTTTATTTTATTTTATTTTGGTACTGTCCGATCTACACCGGATGGCTGGCCGTCTTGTGCCTCCCAGATGACACTGTTCGGAATCTTCCCCGAAGAGCCAGCGACCAACGACAGAGTAGCCTGCCTCCGCCGTCTGTGGCCCCGACCAAAACCCCGCTCCCCGCCCCACCGCACTGTCGTGGTTGCGCCGCCCCCGGGCCAATCCACAAAGACTCCCCGTCATCCAGATCCGGCGGCGGCAGTACCTTCAACCCACACAACTCTAAAAGATAGCCATCTAAGCGCTGCTTCCGCGGCGAACTTGCGGCCCTGCACCCTTACGTTAGACACCAGCCAACTAGCAGCCTAGGAGCTCCGCCGCCTCGAGGGGTGCTGCTTCCCATTGGGAATCTATTGGCCCAGAATAAAAATTCAGACAACTAATGCCTAAATAAAGTGATTTGAGATGAGGGTGTGACCTATCTGGCGGCATGGTGAAGTAGGCAGGTCCAGCTGCCGAGTCGATGAGGTTGACGCAGTTGCGGTGGCGACCGGCGGCAGGGAAAGAGCGATGTCGCGACGGTCGACGGCTACGCGGAAGCAGCGCTAGGACTCTGGACGGATCCGAAGTTGGAGCCGCTCTGGCGCCGGGAACAATGGCGGGGGTGAATCGGCTCCGGTACGGTTCACGCGGCCGTCGTTGAGGCAGCACCAGCAGCACGGAGTAAGAGGCACACGGCCCAATGCACGATGGCAAATGCACAGCGCCTCCGGCATTAGGGAGGAGGGCAGCTGTGAAATTGGTGCGGTGGGGGCGCCATGGAGGTGGGACTGAGGTTTCGCAGCTCGGGAGAAGGGAGCTTCCTGGGGAGAAGGTGATTTGGCTTCCACGAGGTATGAATGGGGGGGATTGGGAGGGGAGTGGAACCATGTCTTACGGACGCATTTGTCTGAAATGTGAGGGGGAGTTACAATTCTAACTTGCCTATAGGCTTCTTGGCTTGGGTCTGTGTACTGAGGGTCGGGGATAGTAGAGTAACTTTGCTTCTCCCCAAATAGTGGGCGGGAGCGATTTCGGGCGAGGAGGGCGTGTTTTGAACTATAGTGGGCGCGAGCGATTTCGGGCGAGGAGAGCGTGTTTTGAAATAGTGGGCGTGAGCTATTTCAGGCGAGGAGAGCGTGTTTTGCCGACCATGGTTTATGAATTATTCGGCACATGTCATTTCGGCCGAGGAGAAGGCGCGCTTGGATGAAGTTACGAACCTAGCCTCGATGTACAACGGGCCAATTGATGCGTGTCCCGCATAGGACGGCAATTTCGCGTCTCCCATTTATTTGCTTGGGCGAATTCCACCAAGCAGAGAGGATGTTTAACGGTTCATTCAAATTTTGGGAGAATGAGCATCCACGTCTACCTTACTAAGTCGATTCGGATCAAATTTTGAAATATTAGTTTGCCACTTCTTTTTTAGATGGAGAGATGATGCTCGGGAGTAATGTGTTTTTACATGCTCGTTGCTAGCGATTTACTATATGACAAATAGTTGACCCACTCAAAAACGCGAATCAAACCCAAAATGAAATATCTCGATTCAATGAAATAGCTCGTTCAGTAGGTCAAAATAGTGAACTAAATCCAAAATTGAACACCTCAATCGAGTAGCATGTTGTACAGTATTATAGTACTCCATGAACATGTTGAAAGTCAAATTAATGAACTTGTTTGATATACGCATATATCTGTTCATGTGTGGATTGCATACAACATGTTCTCCAATTTAAATATTTGAATGCAAGTTTATATCGAAACATGGTTTATATCAGTCTTTGATGCATAAAACGCGACCTCCCCCTCTCCCGGACTCCTGTTCTCTCTCTCTCTCTCTCTCTCCCCGACAATCTTCAATTCTATCGCACGCATCCGACACAAAAACCTTGTTGGTCCCTCTCCCTTTCTCTCCATCTCTCTCTCTTTGTGTGTGTGTGTGTGGGGGGGTCTTTCTAGTTCGCATGCATATATGCACCATCTATAGGTCTCTCTCGCACACTATGTATGATACTCTAGCTAGTCTAAGCTAGATATCTTGGGTGCACTCATCGTATGCACACAAATTCCTTGGCTCTTTGCCCGTAACTCTCATCCGCACCACTATGCCGTCTCGGAGCTCTTCCCCCCTCTCTCAAACTCTCCATCCACCTGGGTCACACATACACATGCATATCTCACTCGCACTCGATAGGCCCATGTAAAACTCTATCTCTCCCACTCGTTATCTCTCCATCTCACACGCGCACACACACAATCTCATGCCTAGCTAGCCAAGTATGATGGTCTCTCACTCAATTGTAGGCACACGCAGTCCCCCCTATATGTATATGACTAGCTAATCTTAGTCTCCATCACAAACATGTGCATGGTCTATCTCGATTTCTCTCAGGGCATCTTTCTATCGCGCACGCACTCCCTCTATCTCCCACCCATATAGTCCCCTCATGATCTCGACGGGATCTCTCTATCACAAACACACCCTCTCTCCCTCCCCATGCGTCCATGCCATCCATGTGTCCCTCTCGACCTTTGTTCCTTGTTGGCCAGACCTCTATTGGACATGTGCTACAGGGGTGTCTCTCTCCGTTGCAAAAAATCACACACTAGCTATCTTCGTGTATCACCTCGCCTCGCTTTTCCATCTCGGATATGCATGCGTGATATGTTCGCATAAGAAACGAAAAAACACACACTCTCTCTCTAATTTATCGTTTGTTGTCACTTTCTCTTTCACACACATACTCTTTTTGCACACTTACTCATTCTCCTTCACACGCACTTGATCTGTCTCGACTGAGGCACTCTCCTCGGTCCATAGCATATAGATTTATTGAAAAGTCAAACATCACAAAGTTTGACCATGTACGTGGAGAAAAAGAATTACATCTAGTACAGCAAACATATACCATTAGATTCACCATGAGATGTAGTTTTGTATGATGTATCTTTGGTATTGTAGATATAAATAACATTTGCGTAAACCTGATCAAAGTTTCCAAAGTTTGACTTCTAAAAAATTTACATGCACTGCATTATCGAGCGGATGGAATATCTCTTTCCCCCTCTCAGCTATCTGACGCACCACTCAGCCTTATCGGGGCTCCTCAATCTCTCTCAAACTTTATTGGTCAGTTTGGTTCGTGACCTGGCCCTCATGCCTTGATGGCCGGTACTGCCTGGTGTGGATGTGAGATGTAAAATATTTCTGCCTGGCCAGGCTTGTGTGGTGCTGTAGCGTTTGGTTCATGCCTGGGCCAGGCAAAGCATCAACGTCCCATCAATCAATCCATGCATCAATTATTTAATGCTAATATCCATCCATGTTGCTGTTAGCCTCGTGGCCACACGACCAGGCACGGCCAGGCGTTCGAAATCGGTCACCTGGGCCAGGCTACTTGCAGTGTCTAGAGTTCAGCCAGGCTAATTAAAGTGCAAGGGAACCCAGGCCAGGCGGGCTTTCTTTTTCACAAGCTAGCAACCAAACAAGCGTGCATGAAATCCAGCCAACCCCAGGCCAGGCAAAAGATGCTCAGGATGCAAGCCAAACTAGCCTTATATCTCCCCGGTTCACACATACACATGTCTCGCTCGCGCTATACATATAGACCAATCCAACATTCTCCGCCCTTGTTCTCTCTCCATGTGACACGCACCCCCCAAAGTACCATAATCCCTCACTCCATCAAAGGCACAAGCACTCCCCCCTCCTAAGTATGATTATCTCTTACTAGACATCAGGAACACACGTATTGTCTCCTTCCATCCGTACGTCTATCTCGATATCTCTCGGGGCATCTTCTATCGCGCACACACCTTGTCACTCGATCTCCCACCCATGTAGTCCCATCACGATCTCCAGGGGATCTCTCTATGACAAACATACACTCTCTCCTCCCCATGTCTGCATTTTCTCCGTACGTCTCTCTCGACCTCTCTCCCTTGTTTGTCAGACCCCTCTTGGCCACGTGCTAGGGGTCTTGCTCTCTCGGTTCCAAACAACCACACACTATCTCCTCACCTTGCCTCCGTTGTCGAAGATGCATGTGTGATATGTTTGCATAAGACACACACACACTTTTTCTCTACTTTTATCGTGTGTTGTCCATGTCTCTTTCACACACGCACACACACTTTTTCACTCACTCACTCACTCACTCACTCTCTCTCTCTAGTTAGGGACTCTGTCACGTCCATAAGCATATGGATGTTTTGAAAAGTCAAACCTCAGAACAGTTTGACCAGGTATATGTGGAGAAAATGATTTACATCTGGAACGATCATTAGATTCATCACAACATGTACTTACTTCATACTATCATTTATCTTTGGTATTGTAGATATAAGTAATTTCTTTATAAACTTGGTCAAAGTTTCAAAAGTTTGACTTAAAAAAATGTTGGAACTACATTATCGAACGGAGGGAGTAGCTCTTTCTCTCTCTCTCTCTGCTATCTCTCACGGGCCTCCCCTCTCACTCGAACTCTCTATACCGATGGATTATACGCTCACTATGTCAGCGTATAGCTCCGTATATTGTTTAGTTGACCGGTCAACCAATCCACATGCTGCCTTGTCAGCTCGTGTTCTATATCTTCGTGTGCTGGCCCATGTGGCAGTGGGTGAAAATAAGTAAACTAGAGGCCCATCTGACACGAGGTGAAGTAAACAAAGTTGAAACCACTCGGGGTAGCACCCCGCACGCTAGTAAATCGAGGGCGCATTGAGGACAAACTTCTTGCGCGCGAAGGACGCACTCGCGCACAATTCACCACTGCGCGGCGGCATGCACAGAAGGACGCACTCGCGCACACCGAGCACACAACACACACCAGCACACGTGTACACCGGCGTCGCCGCCGGTTGAGATGGACGGCGAGGCAGCCAACAAGCGGAGGCGGCTCGAGCAAAAACCGCATCCGGCGAGCCTGGACTTCATCAGCAGCCTCCTCGACGACATGCTGCTCGTCATCATTGGCCTCCTCCCCACAAAATCTGCCATGCGGACCGCCCTGCTCTCCCGGTGGTGGCGCCCCCTCTGGCGCTGCGTCCCCCTCAACCTCACCGTTGACAGTTGCCTCTGCGGCGGGGATTGCAAATGCATGGCCGCAGCCTCCAAGATCCTTTCATCGCACCCTGGGCCAGCTAGACGCCTTGACATACGCATGTTCAGTACCAACTGCAAGGTCCAACCCAAGTTCGACGAGTGGTTCTTATCCCCCGCCCAAGATCAGCTCGAGGAGCTCAACTTTGAAGCTGGACAATGTCTCTCTCTGCCGCCGTCCACACTCCACCTCATGCCAACGCTGCGCCGCGCCAGCTTCAGCTCCTGCTATCTTCCCCAGATTAATGCCGCGCCCGCCCTTCTTCTCCCTCAACTCAAGCAACTCGACCTCTTTAACGTTGTCATCTCGAAGAAGGCTATGGAGCACCTGCTCCACAGCTGTACTGCGCTCGAGTACCTTCGTCTTGAGCAGATCCACGGGTTCATTAGCCTCCACATCGCCTCGACGAATCTCCGATGGATTTATGTGTCTTGCTGGCCCCGCAACAAGACATCAATTGGGAAGAGATCACTCCAGCTGTTCCACGTTATGGTCATTGAGAATGCGCCTTTCCTTGAGAGATTGCTTGTATCGGATCTAGAAGGTCCAACAAAAATCAGGGTCATTGACGCGCCGAAATTGACAGCGTTGGTGTACTCGTCTGCCAAATTCTCTGAACTCTTTATTGGATCCATAATCGTTCAGGTACAACACTCATCTTCTTCTCCGTCTTCTTGAAATTCACATTTTTAAATTTCTTCTTGATGTATTTACGACCGTCTTCCAGAAAATGATTCCCACAAGCTTTACCCAGTCCATGCGCACAGTGAAGATCTTAGCACTAAAATCTATCGGCCCCAATCTAGATCAAGTTGTTGGATTCCTTACATGCTTTCCGTGCACGGAGAAGCTACTCATCGAGGTGAAACTTCTTTCCTATAAGTAAATGGTAATCACAACGTAGCTCAATTTTTTCATAATTTTCCCAAATTACGATGACAAGTGTAGTGTTCAAAACTGCATCTATGCACTACACCGAAAGAAATGTTTTTAGTATTTTTTCTCACGTGATCACCTGCATCGTTTTTATGCTGTACTACTATAGTAGCCTAGGCTAGTCATAGTGGAAAGTAACTTAGACTACTCCAGTAACTCTATGGTCACCCTAAGAGCAAGTACTACCCCCATCCTGGTTTACTCTTCCAATTTTGTAGTATCAAAATTTGACCATAGATTTAACTAACAAAATGTTAATGCATGTCACTAAGAACTATATCGTTGGATTTGTATTTGAACATAATTTCAAATGGTGTAATTTTTAGTGACATGCATTGGCATTTTCTTAGGTAAACCTATGGTCAAAATTTTATACTAAATACGAGGTAGTATTCCCTCCGTCCCAAAATTCTTGTCTTACATTTGTTTAGTTACAGATGTATCTAACACTAAAATGTAACTAGATACATCCGTATTTAGACAAATTTAAGACAAGAATTTTGGGACTGAGGGAGTACAAAAGTGGGCTATGTAGACCAAAACATGTGCCAAATTCACTTGTGATGCATTTGGCATCGATGCCCCTCCATTGCTCACCTGGTGCCCCAATCTGGATCACCTACTTTGCTCCAGTGCCAAATTAACTCACGCAATGAAAAAACACTGCGTGGGAGAGAGAGAGAGGAATGCGGCAATAAAAAAACACTTGTTTGGGAGAGTGAGAGGCTGGTGTAGTTGGTTTGATTGATTTGTTTATACATGTGGGTCTGGTGCCAACTCTCTCACATCGCGAGAGCGGTGCCAAAATCTTTTGATTTGACATCGATGCGTATTATGTGGCATACTTTTGCGAAATATGGCATCAGCCACATAGTGGAAGACAACAAATGCCCAAACTCTTCACGTGCTCCAAGTTAAATGAGAGGAAACAGAAAGAGAGAGAGAGAGAGAGAGTGAAAAAATATCTCTAGCCAGCCAACCCTATCGTATGAGCGAATGATATTGGTACCTCTTGATGACACGGCAATCTTATGTAGCCAGCTGCTCTAATATGTTCTCTTCTTTTGCAGATAAAAAAAGACCCGAAAGTGAAAAATGTGCTGCACTATAACAATCTCATCGAATGCCTTGATCTCCATCTTACAGAAATTGATTTGATCGACTACCGAGGCAGCACATCTGAGATTAAATTGGCCAGGTTCTTTGTTCTGGAGGCAAGTGTGCTCAAGGTAATGAGGTTTGGCGTTCTCTAGTGCAACAATGAATGGCGTGCTGATCACCGCAACCGTCTAAGCCTAAATGACAAAGTCTCCGTAGAAGCTGAATTTGTTTTTGAAACATCAAGTGGCCAGAGACTCGAAAACTTATTTGCCCATTAGTGACTTGTCAGGGCGGTGGATTTTAGTTTGTACGATAATGCTGCATCCACCTAAAGTAACGAAAGTTCTTACGTAAACTTCCTAGTAATTCCCTCTTCGTAGGTGCAGCATTACTCCTAACATTTGTAATATCAGTTTGAAACTTGTAATATTGTCGTGTCCTATTCCCGCGTTTTCAAAATCCTGCGAATCAAACAGGTCCTGAGTTGGTGATGATGTTGTGCCTCCCATCTTTCACCAATAGCCGTCGGATCTAGATCTGACGCATACAAACCAAGCTTCTCCATTTTTGCAAAAAGATGCCCGCACTTGTTCCCTATTTACAAACAACTCATTGTCTCTCACAATCAGCCTTATCTCCTCCCCACCACATCTAGAAGGCCATGGAAAAATCTGGCACGATGGCTACTGCCGGAGCCGTCCACCCCCAATCTTGGTGTTTCATGCAATGCATGGGCATCTACGCATGGGAAATTATGTCGAACAGGGCTAGTTGTAAGTAGGCTAGCTCTACAGCCATGATGATAGTGACTGCAGACGGTGAGGCTGACTATGGTATGCCGAACACGGCGCCTATACTCAGGTGTCATCTCCGGCGCAGGGTCTTGTCACTTCACTGTGAGGAGCAGCACGTAATAATTTGACCAACGGGTAGTACAGTGCTAGTAATCTTACTACTACATTGGTAGTACTACTACTAGTACTAGTAGCACCACCGTCTGGATTTAGGAGTACTACCACGTCCATCTAGATTTTAGTATTTGACTAGCAATATCTAGTAATGCATGTCACAAAAAATGTACTACTCCCTCTGTAAATAAATACATGGTGTTTCATTCCTATCGGTGAGAGAACTTAATGTTTTTTTGCTAACTAGAGTACTAATAGGATTACATGCAATGAACTAAACACTGCATGTCATGTTTGGTAGTCTCAAGTCATTGAAAGCATGCACGACCCACATCTCTCATTGGTTGATATGTCACGAAATAAGAAACAAGGAGGGAGTTAATGCACCATGCCTAAATATTTTGGGATTCTTTGGTTTTCGTAAGGTGACTTACACAACATTTTTGTTTACATGCATTAACATTTTATTAGTTAAATCAAAGGTCAAAACTTGGCGCAAAATGCAAACAGGACCAATAAACCAGTAAACATCAAACTTCTCTCGTTTGGCCCCAATTAGAGGTCCGGTGAGATGACTATACTGCACCGGCACGGAGGGGGACGTAGCTTCATTGACTTACGACAACTACCTTTGGATGAATGACACGTGGGCCCAGGGGTTGGCTGGCCCACCTATCATACAACCAAAGGCAGGTGCAGTAGAGGGCCGAGGAGTAGTACGAAATCCTACGCACCTATGCACGCTAACCAAGGGCAAGAGTGATCACTCGAATCGCAAGATCAGTTGACTAGAAGCTAAGCTAGACCCATGGAGGCAATGAGCGCAAGCATCAGCCGGCTGCGCCAGATGGTCCACAACGCCGGCCTGCGGCCCGGCACCGAGGAACATCTCCAGGTAGTATTGCTTGAGGCCGCCAGGGCGAGGGGCCGCTTGGACGACAGCTTCGTCTCCTTGTTCGATGAGGTCCTCGTCAGTTTCTCGACCAGTTCACCGTCGTCAAGAAGCTTGCGGACGACTTTGACGTAAGCCTCCAGCCGACGCACCCAGGCTCTGTGATGCCCGCCACCCTCAATGGCCACTATGGTGACAACCTCTTCAACGCACTGGTGGCCCTGTGACTACCCGCCGTTGCGCCGGAGAATGTCCACCTCGAGGTCGCGCTCGCCGCGCAGCGCCTGGCGCAGCAAGACACCATCGACATAATCACCCACGTCTATGCGCAAATCATCCACAAGGACTACTACATGCAAGAGGAGGACGATAGGACAATGGCCTTCTTGGACCGCAGGACAACCTTGGACGACACTGTTCAGAAGCACGTTGAGCTCGCCGCCAACGCCGCTGCTCCTCACACGTCGGTTGGTGACCCGGCGCACTAGGGCGTGAGGATGTCGTTGATGGATCCGTATGTATTTTTATCTTTCCGTCAAATCCATGTAGTAGTATATGATACTACAGTAATTATCTTACCTTTCGCATCAACTTCATAATTTTCGTACGTACTCCATGCATGAATGGCGCCAGAACCAAACTTCTCATTACTCTAGGCAAAATCGTTATTTTCTATCTATCGGTCGCGCCATGGAGCAGAACCAAATTTTACAAGTTACGACTTCAAAAGGAAAAGCCTGCCCTGTTCACGTAGCACCCCCACACGGTTGGTCCGGCACGCCGCTCAAGCAGGAATGTGTGTGGTGTTACATTTTCACTTACAAGTGGGACCGCAGTTGGGCAAACCGACTATCGGCAAACCCCCACCCCGCCCACCGCATGATGGCTGAGAAAACAGGAGGGAGAAGAGATGGTTGTAGCATGGACTCCAAGAAAATTGGTGTCAGATGGGACTCGTGTGGGTGGCGTGTGCCGTACTGCTAGACGTGAATGCTAGTTATGGCCCATGCCACCCCACTATATCGAGCCTATATCGAGGTACGTAGAACAAATTTCCTGCAGTCCGTGCTCAGCCCTCCTCTATCTCTCTTCTCAGCCAGCCAGTGGAAGCGCGGAGCCCATCGTATGTTTGCTCACATGCGGCCCCACCTGTCAGTGAAAACGCAAGAGAACCCACTGAACCTGCACATCTTTCACCTCGACGTGCTGGTGATGAAAAACAAATCCAATAAAGATCTTCGGTGGCCGCTTTTGGAGTTACTCAAGAGTAGTAAGATTCTATTTAAAATTTAACCCAAGATGCACATCTCATGGCTTCAACTACCACTCTATTTTCTTTCATGACATGACCTGGATGCTGGATGTCCCACGTGTCGGCAAAAGGAGGAAGAACCCGACCAAATCTTCGGTTGTGCTCTCGGATTAGACTAGTTGTGCTAACTTAAAATTTTTATTGTGTACTCCCTCCGTTCCAAAATACTTGACTTCCATTTGTCCAAAAATGGATGTACCTATATACTAAAACATGTCTAGATACATATATATTTTGACAAAGAGAAGGCATGTATTGTGCAACGGAGGGAGTAGAATGGATGCAAGTTTTTGTATTGGAAAGAAGAGTACATCCATATATTGATAGAGCGCAATTTAGTAGATGTTCTATCACTTTTAGCTAGCACAAAGGCTAGAGATGAGATTAGTACACTTGTTGATACTCCTACTAGAATAGAGGCTAGACATGAGACTAGATGCGAGGAAACAACGTCTACTTCTTTACACTCGAAGAATAAAGAAGCACGCAAGATCGAGCCTTCACAGATCAACAATGAATGCATCGAGAAGGCACTAATCCAACTTACAGGAGTAGTAAAATGTATTCTTGTGGTTCTTGTTTTCTTTGGTCTTTCTTTTCTAGTCAAAATTATCGTTGGAGTTCGTGCAAAACGGAGGTCTGTTTGGGGTCGTGCATTGGAGTTGGCCTTACAAGTGGGACCGCAGTTAAGGAAACCGACTATTGGCAAACCCCCAACTCGCCCGCGCGTGATGGCTGAAGTTAGAGAAACGACGAGGTTGAAGAGATTGCTCTAGCACGGACTCCAAGAAATAATATGGTGTCAGATGGATGTCGTGGTGGTGGCGTGTGCCGTACTCCTGGACGTGAATGCTTGTTCTGGCCCATGCCACCCTACTACTCCTACTACTTACTCCTACTATATAGTACTAGTATCGAGGATTCGAGGTGCTGGTTACGTACAGCGAACACATTAACATATGGCTACAGTAAAAACACCCGCCCGACGCGCGAAGCATGTGAAGCTAGTACAAATAGTGTACTACTATTGTTGATTGGCCTCATCCGATAACCTGTTGCAATGCACATACAATAATGTATTTAGAAAATATTTTTTTGCCTCATCGCACCACTCACTCAGAGAAGCGACTCGAAAGCCATTCATAAATTTAGTAAGTTTATCACAGGCATATCATTTTATTACATACATCAGGTCATCAACCCACATCGACAACGAGGATACATTATAAATACTAAAGTTTTCACCACACAACAAATAACAAGCAATGAAATGAACTTCAACTCAACCATTCCTCGGCGTTGGAAACGCTTGCTTTGAACCACAAGTGATTCTTTGGGACGGGCCATCGATTGTCGATCTGGAAACCAATGCAGGACTGATCATCCAGGCTGAAGTGGCCTACTATATCAGTACTAGTGTAGGGAACCACCCAAATGTCCGAGGTATAGACACAGTTGCTTCTCATAAATGGCACTGTTAATGTTGTGTCAACAACAGTTGGATCGCCTTTCACCATCATCGGATAGTTTTGTCCAAGGAAGAGCGAGTTTTCTCCAAGACTATCAATTCTGTACCAGGGAGAAGGAGTTGGCGCTAGCACACTAGTATCCATCCCGAATACCATGCAAAGGGTGTTGGAATAGGTACGGAGAGTGCGACCATGGGAGACTACACCTGCTTCCTTAGCAGTAACATCATCAGTGGGATGTATACACACAAGAAGAGGTGATCCAACGGAATTAGTTGCCAGGCGCCACAGAGTATATGGGCGCTGCTCGTCCTCATGCTCGTGATCATCACCATCGTCATCTCCCCCTTGGTTATAAAATTTTTCAAGTATAGGTGGTGGGATGTTCACAGGACCTTGGAAACACAAGAAGAAGGTTAATTAGTAAAGGGAAACTTGCTAACCCGCATGCATGTGGATGAAACAATTATAATTACGATGGAAGACAAACGTACCGAAACTACGAGGATCCCATGCAAAAATAGTGCCACGAGTGGTGGCAGCAAACACAAGGCCCTCGTATAAAATTGCATCACAGTACTCATCCGTGTACAGAAACTGATTTTTGAGCAATATCCATCGAGTCGAACCACGAAGGACGGCAACAAGCTTGTCGAAGATAGCAACTACTTGATAGTTGTTGTAATTCCAAGAGTGGCTGGGAACTCGACAAATTGCTATCTTCCATAGAAGACAGTCAGCATGATCGTATTTGAATGTGCGTACAATACCGGTGTGCTAAACCTCTGGGCAGTCTGCTGAGATTTTTGGAAGTGGAACCCGGTCACGAGTGTACACATTCACAAGTTCCCACTCGCAGTTGGACCCAGTGTAAATAACCCAATCTCCATTTGCGCCCGCCCAAGCCTTGCCCTCAAGCGATGTCATCTTAACATCATACGTATCATTATCAAGCGGCATCAACTGGCACAGGGCGAGGCCTCCGTTGTGCCGGCGCCAATCATCAGGGTCACGTCGAAGAAGATAGGGGAGATCAAACCGATCCTTGACTCTTGGGTTCTTTGTAATGATGTTATTAGTTGAGTCGAGAATGGGCTTGAACGAACCTGCCATGCTAGCCGAGGTGATGACGTCACACCGATTAATGAGTTCCTCCACCATGTCATCTTTCAGATCGGGGCAAGAATAACGGGGTCGTTTCCGGCCTGTTCCCTCCATGGAGAAGATGATCGAACAATGGCAGAAGAAAGGGTGAAGGGCTGAAGGAAAATGGAGGAGGGAGAGGAAGAGCGTGCGACAGCAGTTCCAAATCGAGAGGGAAAGGCGAAGAGTCACTGGACGGTTGCGAGTTTGCCACAGTTCACGAAGAGGCACCCTGGCCTACACGTCTGTTCGGAAATACCCCTACTACTCGCCGTCGTCTCACTGATATGTTGGAACGGGACCACATGTCAACGAAACATGGTGTGTAATTTCTCGTGCAAAATGCGATCTGGCCGCGTTGGCCCGAGGTGCCGCATTAGTTATCGACCTTTATTTTTTTAATGGCGTGCCAATCAATTTTGAAGCACGACTAACTGGTACTGTACGCAGAGAAAATATAAACTACTCTACCACTACTCCACCTCCAGTACTAGTAGTATAAAAAAGATATATAGGCTGGAGCTTGAGCGCTTTCTTGCTAAGGGCTGCCCACTTGCTTCTCACACTACCACCCTCTATCCAGACCTAAAAAATACGAATCTTCTCTCCCTCCTCACCGGTGGTCACAGATCTGCCGGAGAAGAAAAGGACGTGCAACGTTGACGCACTCATCGTCGGTGAGCGAGGTCACGCACTAACGACAAGGCCGTCCTCTCAGACCTAGCGCCCGCGTGGGATGGCCTCCGTCCCAAGCTCGCTACCGTAATGTGTGCGGAGGACGACAACCA